>NC_079191.1:411102093-411402093 GCF_029499605.1 Hyla sarda
GCCCTATGGTCGTGGACGTCATATATTACCTGTGGAATAACCACAAGAATCCAATCAAACAGGTTGGAGCTACAACAATGATAATAAGTGATTAACCCCTTAACGACGCAGGACGTAAATGTACGTCCTGGTGATGTGGTACTTAACGCACCAGGACGTACATTTACGTCCTGAGCATAACCGCGGGCATTGGAGCGATGCCGGCATCATGTACAGCAGGTCCCGGATGTGGATCGCAGCCGGTAATGGCAGACACCCGCGATCCTGCGGATGTCCGGCATTAACCCCTCAGATGCCGTGATCAATATAGATCACGGCATCTGCAGTATCGCGATCACTTAACAGGATGATCGGATCGCCCGCAGCGCTGCCGCGGCGATCCGATCATCCTGCATGGCAGACGGAGGTCCCCTCACCTGGCTCCGCTGTCTTCCGGGAGTCTTCTGCTCTGATCTGCCTTCCCGCAGACCAGAGCAGAAGATGACCGATAACCCTGATCAGTGCTGTGTCCTATACATAGCACTGAACAGGATTAGCAATCGAATGATTGCTATAAATAGTCCCCTATGGGGACTATAAGAGTGTAAAAATAAAAGTAAAAAAAGTAAAAAAATAAAGTAAAAAAATGTGAAAAAACCTCTCCCCCAATAAAAACGTAAATTGTCCCATTTTCCCTATTTTACCCCAAAAAAGTGTAAAAAAAATAATTTTATATACATATTTGGTATCGACACGTGCGTAATATCCGTACTATTAAAATAAAATGTAAATGATCCCGTACAGTGAACGGCGTGAACGTAAAAAAAAAAGTCCAAAATAGCTGCTTTTTTATAACATTTTATTCCCAAAAAATTAATAAAAAATGTAATAAAGGTTTTGTATAAGCAAATATGGTATTAATAAAAAGTACAGATCACGGCGCAAAAAAATGAGCCCTCATACCACCGCTTATATGGAAAAATGAAAAAGTTATTGGTCTTCAAAATAGGGGGATTTTAAACGTAGTAATTTGGTTAAAAAGTTTGCGATTTTTTTTAAGCGCTACAGTAATAGAAAAGTTTATAATCATGGGTATCATTTTAATCGTATTGATCCAGAGAATAAAAAATACATAAATTGTACGGCGTGAAAACAAAACCTTCCAAAATTAGCAAAATTGCGGTTTTCTTTTTAATTTCTCCACACAAATAGTATTTTTTTGGTTGCGCCATACATTTAATGGTAAAGTGAGTGATAGCATTACAACGGACAACTGGTCGCGCAAAAAACAAGCCCTCATACTAGTCTGTGGATGAAAATATAAAAGAGTTATGATTTTTTGAAGACGAGGCGTAAAAATAAAATTGTCTGAGTCCTTAAGGTCCAAATTGGCTGAGTCCTTAAGGGGTTAAAGGGGTATTCCAGGCAAAAAAAATTTTTTATATATATATATATATATATATATATATATCAACTGGCTCCGGAAAGTTAAACAGATTTGTAAATTACTTCTATTAAAAAATCTTAATCCTTCCAATAGTTATTAGCTTCTGAAGTTTTCTGTCTAACTGCTCAATGATGATGTCACGTACCGGGAACTGTGCATGATGGGAGAATATCCCCATAGGAACTGCACAGCTCCCAGGACGTGAGTCATCAGAGAGCAGTTTGACAGAAAACAACAACTCAACTTCAGAAGCTAATAACTATTGGAAGGATTAAGATTTTTTAATAGAAGTAATTTCCAAATCTGTTTAACTTTCCGGAGCCAGTTGATATATAAAAAAAAAAGTTTTGGCCTGGAATACCCCTTTAAATTAAACATTCGCTCTTTCACAGTCGGGGGGGCTGAGAGGCAGGGGCTGGAACAGGTGGTAGCTCTCCTGGCGGAGGACCGCCAGCTCGATTTTAAGATACAAGTACGAGCTTTTTCACTGCAGCCACTTCTTGCTTTATGCACCCACTTATCCAATAGCACAAAAGGTGAATGTGCTCCTGTCCAAGTTGCTGGGGCTGCAGTCCCTCCCTTTTGAAGTGGACACTCAGTCATGAGTATGGGGGTGTGCATAAATGTTCTTATTATTGTACATACATTAAAACTTTTTTGTACTTAAATGCACACATAGCAAAAAAACAAAAGAGGACAAAGAAATTTACATAAAAGTAAGAAATTGTTCTGATTTTTTTTTTTCTCACATAGTTAAACGGCTTCCTTTGGCATGGCCACGGTTTGGTGATCATTGAGATCTCATCATATAGTCTCACTTTGCTTGCTGTAGGTTTTGAAGCAGTATTCTTTTTGACCAAAAGAAAGTAAGAAGAAAAGCATTACCGTAGTACTTTCTTTCTACCTTACTAGTGGTGTTAGAACAGGAAGTGCAAAGGCTGAAGTCACATCTGGGCCATGGAGGGGCCAAAAGGTCCCATGCACCATATGACAAGACAATTCTTAAAATGTGACCGAGCACTTTACAGATTTTGCATTAGGACTCAAAAGCTTCAAGTTACACCTCTGACTTTTAACTTCCTTTAGAATCTACTACTGACTTTTTGCTGTATTTTGTAAGGACAACCATATACACTGGTAGGAGCCTAAGACAAACTACAGAATTCATCATATGGTAAAACTTGTACTGATTCATCATATTTCTGATGGGCATAAAATCAATTTTTTTTTAATAAAATGTTTCTCTTAAATTGAAAACAGCCAATGAATAAACACAAAGCAACCAAATTCCTGAAACAGAGTCATACCGGCCTATGGTGAACCAGAAGATCCAGTTGGTTCAGGCTCCATCACAATAAGGCCACAGAGGTCCAGCAGAAGAGAAGCTCATTTGGAGGTGACTTTGGAACCAGTCACTTGTCACTAGATTCTATTTTTTCTGGAATGATTTACAAATAATCTATATGGTCTTACTGATGATCTGTCCTGTGTGTTCAATAATAACAGCAAATAATACAAGGTAATTAAAAGGAGACATGTTAAAGAGGTATTTCAGGAATTTTTTTTGACTGTGCTACAGAGGCTATAAAGTGTTACAGCCTGTGCTCCGGCTGCACATGTCGGCCGTGAGTGCATTGTCCCTACTCCCGGCAGGGCCGGGATGCGCATCACGGGACGCGCCCGCATGCGAATCCCGGACTGTCAAAGTACCCTGTACTGCTGCCGCTTCCGCTCCTGTGTCTCGACTCCGTCGCGCGCGCCCCCGTCTCCTAGGGCGCGCGCACGACGGAGCTGAAATCTAAAGGGCCAGTACGCCCATAATTACTGTTTGCACCTGACACTACCTTATAAAGTCCCTGCACCTCCTACACTTCCCTGCCAGATCTTCAGTGCCATTTGCCTGAGAGAAAGCATACCCTTTGCCTGATTGCCATTCCCGTGTATCCACACCTTCCTGCTACGTTTTTTGACTATGAACCTTTGCCGCCTGCCTTGACCTTCTGCTACGTTTGACTACGCTACAGCCTCATCCTTCTGTACCTCGCCTTGCCCAGTTACCTGTGTGGTCAAGCCGTGTCGGGGGTAGCGACCTGGGTGTTGCCTGCCACAGCAAGCCCATCCTGCCTTGCGGCGGGCTCTGGTGAAAACCAGCGGCACCTTAGACTCCGCTCCCTGATACGGTCCGAGTCATCAGCCACACAGGTGGAGGATCCACTTCCAGCTCCGTGACAGCCTCCACCCAAATGCGTGACAAAAATTTTGTGCAATTCATGATATAGTGTCTGTACCTCTGTTTGATGGCTGGTCTAGTAATTCTTATTTGATCTTTGCCCCAATATTTATTTTTAACAGCATACAAAATACATTTTGTCTCAGGTTTTCCTAGGTTGCAGTGCGGCCCAAGACATTACATCACTATTTAGGTGTTGAAAGATAACCTGTCTGTACTATACTGGTTGGAGCGACCACTGGATGGGGGGGAAGTCATTCTCCACAGGGCTGCAGAGAATTGTCCAAGGTGTGCTCCAGTGAGTGGGGTGACTGATGCGAGGGAGAAAAGTGACCTCACACTTACAAACAAGGGATCCTGGAACTTGTAGTTGGAGGGAAGGAACTCAAACAGGAAATAGCCTATTTCACAAAAAAAAAGTAGCATCGTTATGGTGGACTCACAACACAGCCATTCAGCCTCAAGACAAGTACATATGATTCTAAGCATGTCCATTACTGTCTGGCCGTAAGCACTAAAATCACCTTATGGTGGATAACCCCTTTAATGTTTTCCATAGATAGTGGGTGGGCTCAAGAAACCCAAGTCCCGAACCCCCATATCTCAGCTTCCAGGACTCCTGTTAGTGTGACACAAGTCATAGTAGAATAATGATGTTATTTACAGCCACAGCTGAATTTTCGGGTCTGTTGGGCTTCAATGTCTTTTTTTCCAATCACGTTATTTATGTATACAGACTACATATATACTATACAATGATTTAGGTTGCTTTTCTATTTTGTTAACCTAATGAAAACCATTAGGAGACTCTGGTATATGGGTCAAGATTAGGTCACCACTTGTACTTGTGTAAAACATAGAAAATCCAGACAAATCGTGGGCTTAGAGCAAATGTAATGGCCTCATCCTCATTAATTTTCTACCGAATGTTTATTTAATGACGGGGATTTAGTCCAGATCTGGTTAGATAATGGATGAACGTCTGGAGAATAAAATATGTAACATTACTTTACAGTGTGCTGCAGTTTCTAAATAAATGAACGTTGCATACATTGTGTTAATGTATGAGACTGTTCAGTTTTATTTATGTTTTTATCTTTGCATAATCAGACTTGCTTGTGTAAATTTTTGATGGAACGTATATGCATCACATCACGGCAGCTGTGAATCTCTGGTGGAAAACTACTGTAAGTCTGTTTATGCATGAAAAAAATTAAAAAGGAATTCCATATCAGCAACCATTGACACCCACCAGGATCAGACTGGACCACCATAACACCTAGGCACTTGTCGAATTTGCTTTATTAGACTGTTTTATTTAACTTATGACAGTGTTTAATAGGAGAACAAACATGGCTGCCACTGAGGCTTTCAGAAGATCCTCAGCTGTAATGATAACCAATCGGTACATCATGATTACGTTGCAGGAGAGAGGGGCATCGGAGGCCAGACAGGACCAGCACTTAGCATCATAGGCGTGCGCACAGGGTGTGCCGGGTGTGCCCAGGCACACCCTAATCACCGCGGCCGTGGAGCAAAAGGGGCAGCTGCCCCGGGCCCTGTAATTCCTGGGGGCCCAAAAGCAGCTCGCCCCTTTTGCCCCATGGGCCCTGATAAAGCTGATAAAGCTGATAAAGGCTGGCGGGCCAGGCGTCAGGGGCCCGGACAAAATGTTAGTGGGAGGGGGCCCAGGGGGAAGGAGAGGGCCCGGGTTTTGCGCCGCACGCTACCCTTTTATGTTCGCCGCCACCGTCACTCATCCCCAGGCAGCAAGTACCGCAATGGCTGTCTGGGAGATGGTCACGTGACGTGACGTGCGACGTCACGGGCGGCATCATAGAGAGGAGCGGAGCAGAGAAAGTCTCCCGCTCCTCTCAGTCCCCACACGGCCGCTTCCAGGATCCAGGCCGCAGCAGGGGACCCACCGCCGGATATGTGAGTATGTATAATGTGTGTGTGTGTGTGAGGGGGGGGGGGATTTATTATATAGTGTGCGTGCTAGTGTGTGTGTTGGGGGGTATTTATTATATAGTGTGTGTGTGTGTATGGGGGGGGTATTTATTATATAGTGTGTGTGTGTGTGGGGGGGGTATTTATTATATAGTGTGCGTGTGTGTGTGTGTGTTGGGGGGTATTTATTATATAGGGTGTGTGTGTGTGTGTGTGTGTGTTGGGGGGTATTTATTATATAGTGTGTGTGTGTGTGTGGGGGGGGGGTATTATATAGTGTGTGTGTGTGTGTGTCGGGGGGGTATTATATAGTGTGTGTGGGGGGGGTATTTATTATATAGTGTGTGTGTGTGTGGGGGGTATTTATTATATAGTGTGCGTGTGTGTGGGGGGGGGGGGTATTTATTATATAGTGTGTGTGTGTGTGGGGGGGTATTTATTATATAGTGTGTGTGTGTGTGGGGGGGGGGTATTTATTATATAGTGTGTGTGTGTGGGGGGGGTATTTATTATATAGTGTGTGTGTGTGGGGGGGGGGTATTTATTATATAGTGTGTGTGTTGGGGGGTATTTATTATATAGTGTGTGTGTGGGGGGGGGTATTTATTATATAATGTGAGGGGGGATTTATTATATAGTGTGGGGGGATTTATTATATAGTGTGGGGGGATTTATTATATAGTGTGGGGGGATTTATTATATAATGTGAGAAGGGAGGAAATTATGCATGTGAGGGGAGGATAATAATGATTATTATAATCCTCCCCTCACATATATGTAACATCTCCCCCTCACATATATAATCTGATAATCCCCTCCTCACATTGTTAATCCCCTCACATATATAATATCATACTCAGATTATATGTGAAGGGATAATCAATGTGAGGAGGGGGTTATCAGATTATACATGTGAGGGGATTATCAGATTATACATGTGAGGGGGAGATGTTACATATATGTGAGGGGAGGATTATAATAATCATTATTATCCTCCCCTCACATGCTTAATCTGATAATCCCCTCCCCCGTACGTATCCTGTACTGATCCTGAGTTATATCCTGTATTATACTCCAGAGCTGTACTCACTATTCTGCTGGTGAGGTCACTGTGTACATACATTACATTACTGATCCTGTACTGATCCCAAGTGTGTGTGGGATGGGGGTGGGGGACCGGGGGGACCAAAAAAAATTGCTTGCCCAGGGTCCAATCAAAATTAAAGACGGCCCTGTCCATTATACATACACTGTACAGCAATAATACCTCCATTATACATACACTGTACAGCAAGCATACCTCCATTATACATACACTGTACAGCAATCATACATCCATTATACATACACTGTACAGCAATCATACATCCATTATACATACACTGTACAGCAATCATACATCCATTATACATACACTGTACAGCAAGCATACATCCATTATACATACACTGTACAGCAATCATACCTCCATTATACATACACTGTACAGCAAGCATACATCCATTATACATACACTGTACAGCAATCATACCTCCATTATACATACACTGTACAGCAAGCATACATCCATTATACATACACTGTACAGCAATCATACCTCCATTATACATACACTGTACAGCAAGCATACATCCATTATACATACACTGTACAGCAATCATACTTCCATTATACATACACTGTACAGCAAGCATACATCCATTATACATACACTGTACAGCAATCATACATCCATTATACATACACTGTACAGCAAGCATACCACCATTATACATACACTGTACAGCAAGCATACCACCATTATACATACACTGTACAGCAATCATACCACCATTATACATACACTGTACAGCAATCATACCTCCATTATACATACACTGTACAGCAATCATACTTCCATTATACATACACTGTACAGCAATCATACTTCCATTATACATACACTGTACAGCAATCATACCTCCATTATACATACACTGTACAGCAAGCATACCACCATTATACATACACTGTACAGCAAGCATACCACCATTATACATACACTGTACAGCAATCATACCACCATTATACATACACTGTACAGCAATCATACCTCCATTATACATACACTGTACAGCAATCATACTTCCATTATACATACACTGTACAGCAATCATACTTCCATTATACATACACTGTACAGCAATCATACCTCCATTATACATACACTGTACAGCAAGCATACCACCATTATACATACACTGTACAGCAATCATACCGCCATTATACATACACTGTACAGCAATAATACCTCCATTATACATACACTGTACAGCAAGCATACCTCCATTATACATACACTGTACAGCAATCATACATCCATTATACATACACTGTACAGCAATCATACATCCATTATACATACACTGTACAGCAATCATACCTCCATTATACATACACTGTACAGCAATCATACCTCCATTATACATACACTGTACAGCAATCATACATCCATTATACATACACTGTACAGCAGGCATACATCCATTATACATACACTGTACAGCAATCATACATCCATTATACATACACTGTACAGCAAGCACACCTCCATTATACATACACTGTACAGCAAGCATACATCCATTATACATACACTGTACAGCAATCATACCACCATTATACATACACTGTACAGCAATCATACCTCCATTATACATACACTGTACAGCAATCATACTTCAATTATACATACACTGTACAGCAATCATACCGCCATTATACATACACTGTGACTGTACAGCAATCATACTGCCATTATACATACACTGTACAGCAATCATACTGCCATTATACATACACTGTACAGCAATCATACCGCCATTATACATACACTGTACAGCAAGCATACCGCCATTATACATACACTGTACAGCAAGCAAACCGCCATTGTACATACACTGTACATCAAGCATACCGCCATTATACATACACTGTACAGCAAGCATACCGCCATTATACATACACTGTACAGCAAGCATACATCCATTATACATACACTGTACAGCAAGCATACATCCATTATACATACACTGTACAGCAAGCATACATCCATTATACATACACTGTACAGCAATCATACCTCCATTATACATACACTGTAAAGCAATCATACATCCATTATACATACACTGAACAGCAAGCATACCTCCATTATACATACACTGTACAGCAATCATACATCCATTATACATACACTGTACAGCAGGCATATATCCATTATACATACACTGTACAGCAATCATACATCCATTATACATACACTGTACAGCAAGCACACCTCCATTATACATACACTGTACAGCAAGCATACATCCATTATACATACACTGTACAGCAATCATACATCCATTATACATACACTGTACAGCAAGCATACCACCATTATACATACACTGTACAGCAAGCATACCACCATTATACATACACTGTACAGCAATCATACATCCATTATACATACACTGTACAGCAATCATACCTCCATTATACATACACTGTACAGCAATCATACTTCCATTATACATACACTGTACAGCAATCATACTTCCATTATACATACACTGTACAGCAATCATACCTCCATTATACATACACTGTACAGCAAGCAAACCGCCATTGTACATACACTGTACATCAAGCATACCGCCATTATACATACACTGTACAGCAAGCATACCGCCATTATACATACACTGTACAGCAAGCATACATCCATTATACATACACTGTACAGCAAGCATACATCCATTATACATACACTGTACAGCAAGCATACATCCATTATACATACACTGTACAGCAATCATACCTCCATTATACATACACTGTAAAGCAATCATACATCCATTATACATACACTGAACAGCAAGCATACATCCATTATACATACACTGTACAGCAAGCATACCACCATTATACATACACTGTACAGCAAGCATACCACCATTATACATACACTGTACAGCAATCATACATCCATTATACATACACTGTACAGCAATCATACATCCATTATACATACACTGTACAGCAATCATACATCCATTATACATACACTGTACAGCAATCATACATTCATTATACATACACTGTACAGCAAGCATACATCCATTATACATACACTGTACAGCAAGCATACATCCATTATACATACACTGTACAGCAAGCATACCGCCATTATACATACACTGTACAGCAATCATACCGCCATTATACATACACTGTACAGCAAGCATACCACCATTATACATACACTGTACAGCAATCATACATCCATTATACATACACTGTACAGCAATCATACCGCCATTATACATACACTGTACAGCAAGCATACATCCATTATACATACACTGTACAGCAATCATACATTCATTATACATACACTGTGACTGTACAGCAATCATACATCCATTATACATACACTGTACAGCAAGCATACCTCCATTATACATACACTGTACAGCAATCATACATCCATTATACATACACTGTACAGCAATCATACATTCATTATACATACACTGTACAGCAATCATACATCTATTATACATACACTGTACAGCAATCATACCACCATTATACATACACTGTACAGCAATCATACATCCATTATACATACACTGTACAGCAATCATACATCCATTATACATACACTGTACAGCAAGCATACCACCATTATACATACACTGTACAGCAAGCATACATCCATTATACATACACTGTACAGCAATCATACATCCATTATACATACACTGTACAGCAATCATACATCCATTATACATACACTGTACAGCAATCATACATCCATTATACATACACTGTACAGCAATCATACATCCATTATACATACACTGTCTGTGACTGTACAGCAATCATACATCCAATCCATTATTAATGGATTGGATGTATGATTGCTGTACAGTCACAGTGTATGTATAATGGAGGTATGATTGCTGTACAGTGTATGTATAATGGATGTATGATTGCTGTACAGTCACGGTGTATGTATAATGGATGTATGATTGCTGTACAGTGTATGTATAATGGAGGTATGCTTGCTGTACAGTGTATGTATAATGGATGTATGCTTGCTGTACAGTGTATGTATAATGGTGGTATGATTGCTGTACAGTGTATGTATAATGGATGTATGCTTGCTGTACAGTGTATGTATAATGGTGGTATGATTGCTGTACAGTGTATGTATAATGGCGGTATGCTTGCTGTACAGTGTATGTATAATGGAGGTGTGATTGCTCCAATCCAAATATGGAATGGAGCCTCCAATCCAAAAAAAGCCTCCAATCCAAAAAAAAGTTTTAATAAAGTTTTTCATTTTGTTTGTATTGATATTTATGAGTGTAGGTATGTTTATGTATGTGTGCATGCAAGCAAGAGTGTGTGTGTGTGTATATATATCACACACACGCGTGTGCTGCGTGAGTTTGTGCTTTAGGGTGCACACCCTAATGCAATAGGCTGCGCACGTCTATGCTTAGCATGTAATCTAGGGTTTTAAATGGCTGGAATCAGAGTTATCTCTGATACTGCTGGCAACTGATGGCAGGTGTCAGCTGAAGATAGCCCCAGACCTAACCTTTGTCAGGAAGAGGGTAATATTGTAATACCTCATATTTAAAGAGTCATTATGCAAAACTTTTGAAATATACGCAAAACATGTCAAAAGTTTTGATCGGCGGGGGTCAGACCTCAGAGTGTTCAGGCCTCCACCGATCTGGATAACGTGCTGGGAAAAGTCTGCGCTGCGTGCTCCTCTCCCTGCCTCCCCCCACCGCCAGTGTCCCATGATCAAGCCGATCCTAACTTTTGACGTGTCAATAGGATATATCAAACATTTTGCCATTGAACATCTATTTATATAAAAATAATACTAAACTCTTATGCCCATAATGAAAAAGGATTTAGATTAAAGGGAAGGAAGTGAGAGATCTCTACCATTGTACTTAGTATTTTTCTGTGAATGAATCCTGCAGTGTTTAATGACAATTAATCCTTTATACTAGAGTGCATAATCAGGAAAGTTTAAATTCGTTAAATTGTTTCATCTTAAAGTATTTTAGTCATTCTATTGCTTACCTAATATAATCTGTCATGTGGGACAATTGATTAGCTTTGTTTTTAGTCGGACAAGCATCATTTATTTTCTGTATAACCTTCAATCTTCCTAGTTTTTATACTGTTGGACTATTCTATAAACAGCTGATTTCCAGCCGATGAAAGGCCTGACAAACAAACCCATGGTGGTACTGAAACGCTTATTAGTGGAAGGTAATATCCACACAAACAAATTCCTGTCAGAGAATTCCAAGACATGTGAAAGATATATGCTCCATATATGGTGAGATTATCATGACCACATAAAAGTAAATTCTTCAAAAACATCTGCTGAGGTGAAGAATTTTTTTATAAAGTCTGAGATGTAAAAGTTTTAAGGTCCGATTAAATTTGACATCCCAAATGTATTTATTTCTCCCAAGTCTTCATAATCAGACTCCCTATTTCTATGCTTTAATTAGGTCATTGAGACTCAGCAGCATGGCCCACACCACCAGTAGCTCTCACTTTGGTGGGCTCAGGCTGTCCATGTGTCCGTGACCAAGCTGTACCCCACTATAAGAGTCTTATAAAGCATAAGCTTAGTACCTTCTGTTCTTTACACTGTGATGTTATATTCCTATTGATAATGGCTAAAATGCACTTTTGTATAATACCATGTGCTTGGCAGATAGTACAAGGTAACCTAACCCGCATTACACACACACACGTACATATTTGCTCTGATTTACACCTTAGAACCTTTTGGTTAGTATAATTAGCTGCCTATAAATAACCAGCTCATCCTGACCTTATGGTCTTGAGTGTGAATTTAGAGTCTCCGGTTATGTTGGAGGTCTAGAGTCAAGTTTAGTTAGTTGTCAAGGCCTACCAGGGTTGCATGGAACCAAGCATGGTCACCATGTGTAGTGACTACAGACACCCTTCGTACTGGCTTTACCCTGGCCTGGGGGATATCTTTTATTGGGGCCTCTACATGTCACTGTGGAACAGCTTTTTCTCATATCTAGTCTAAGGGGATAACAATTTCAAGGTCCCCTCAGCTGTCTGTGCCTTTTTTGACCTCCAGTCAGGCCTGACCACCCTTGTACCACTGGTAGCCAACTGGTGTCATTTCTTTATGCTCTCAGTGATTCAATTACCTCAGGAACTAACTTATCCAAAAACTCAACAAGGATTAACTTGCCATTGCTAGCAACCACCTGCCATCACTGGTAACAACTTTTGGGAACTGTTCCAGCTGTGTACCTTAAATATTTGCATTCATTTGTTCGTGTTTCAGTAAAGGTTTCAGTAAAGGAACTCCTTTAGTCCCGCTATCTTTCACCTACAAGAGTACCATCAAAAGGAGAAGGAATGGAAAAGTGTTCCTCAATGAAGGCGCTGGTCCATGGGTACTTATAATTATTTTATTTTAACATATAGAGCAACGTGTTTCGACCCCAGACAGGGGTCTTCATCAGGCATAAAAAGGCTTTTATGCCTGATGAAAACCCCTGTCTGGGGTCGAAACACGTTGCTCTATATGTTAAAATAAAATAATTATATGTACCCATGGACCAGTGCCTTCATTGAGGAACACGTTTCTATACCTTCTCCTTTTGTTCTGCTACCGGTGAGACTGACGTCACTCCGGGAAGTTCCTTGTGGCAGCTGTCCGGCTTTCCTCTATCCCGGACGCTACTGTAGGTGTTGTGCTCTTAGCGCAACACCTAAGGGTAAGGACCCATCTTTTCTTTTACCCTGATTCACCTTTCCAGACGGTCCTCACCCAGGGGCGCACCTTTCGGCTGTGTTTTTTCCTTTTGCATTAGAGTACCATCAAAGGCACCCCATCTGCTTACTGGTAGGACATCAGTAACCAGGGTGTGCCCCAGGGGACTAGACACTAACACACTAGTGCAAGCCCTCTTTTTTTTTTAGTTTGTGGTGACCCCCAGGTTGGTGCCACTCTAGCCACTGTAAAAAAAAAAGCCCACCACAACTACCCAGATAAAACACCATGGCTGTCCCGCCAGGTCATTCCAGTCATACATTAATTCTTGAAATGACCACTCCCGGAAAGATGTCTTCCTTGCAGTGGCTTCCCCTGGGAAAATCTTAAGAGAGCAGGGGTTTTCTATGATGAGATCTTCATTCCTAGCAATCACCTTAAAGGGGTACTCCACTGCTCAGCGTTTGGTACAAACTGTTCCGAACGCTGGAGCCGGGAGCTTGTGATGTCATAGCCCCGCCTCTCATGACATCACTCCCCGCCCCCTCAATGCAAGTCTATGGGAGGGGGCGTGACAGTCATCACGCCCCCTCCCATAGACTTGCATTGAGGGGGTGGGGTGTGACGTCATGAGTGGGCGGAGCTACGGCGTCACAAGCTCCCGGCTCCAGCGTTCGGAACAGTTTGTTCCAAACGCTGAGCAGCGGAGTATTCCTTTAAGGAATGGGAACCACTATTTTTTTACATACAAGTCATCCTTACGGGCTGCTCTATCTCCATATGTAATGTCTACAATGGTCACATGGATGAGACCAATGAAAACAAACAGTGACACATTCCACCCACATCTGAGATCCCTTGGATCTGTGTTTGGGAATAATATGCTATCACAGTATAAGGCATATTAGGAACTTATAGTTCTAGCATATTCTGATACTTTACTACCATTAACCAAGTAATTGAATCTATATTGTTTCCACAACTGGATGCTGTGTAGGTAAAGGTATATGGCGCACTTACAGCATGGTACTAAAGTCAATAATGATTTGTGTCTTCATACCTACTACTATGTAGATGCAACCATCTGAATCCAGTTATACTTTGTGATGTCTTTTACAGCTGCACATGCGTCTGCTGTCCATGAGGAATATTTTAGGTACTTAAGTAAATCCCTGGGAGTGGTTAAGGTACATATTTTACACATACTTTAAAATGCACGGTTAGTTTAAACTGTTGCTGAACAGTCTCAGATGTGGAACCAAAATCTTCCATTCAGGCCCATATTAAAATTACAAGAGGGAATGTGTAGTCTTTCCTGCGAACAGTCCCTGTTTCTGTGGTTTCCAAGAATAAGATAGCCAGGACCCCCTTTAAGAATGGAAGAAGGGATTCAATGATGCATTTTAGGATAAAACAAAAATACTGGTCTGCTGGCTTATAATAGTTTATAAAGATATGAAATATTACGGATGTGATTTTTTAATTTATTTATTATTATTATTTTTTTATTATTATCATTATTATTATTATTATTATTTTTCCTACTCTAGTGCCTAAAGGTATGTTCATATAATGGATCAAAAAAAAATTCATCATGGAATACATGGCAGAAATCTGAGGCATATCCTCTCATTTGCTCATTTGCAGTGGGTTTGCCTAAGGGGTACTCCGTAGTATTTAAAAAAAAAATATATATATATATATATTTTTATTTTTTTTAAACTGGCTCCAGAAAGTTAAACAGATTTGTCAATTAATTCTATTTAAAAAATATTAATACTTCCAGTACTTATTAGCTGCTGTATACTTCAGAGGAGGTTGTGTAGTTCTTTCCAGTCTGACCACAGTGCTCTCTGTTGCCACCTCTGTACGTGTCAGGGACTGTCCAAAGCAGGAACAAATCCCCATAGCAAACCTCTCCTGCTGTGGACATTTGCTGACATTTCCAGTCTGACCATTTGCTGTGGTCAGACTGGAAAGAACTATACAACTCCCTCTGGAGCATACAGCAGCTAATAAGTACTATAAGGATTAAGATTTTTAAAATAGAATATCCGTTTAACTTTCTGGCTCCAGTTGATCTGAAAAGATTTTTTTTTTCTTTGGAGTACCACTTTAATGGAGTTAACCCTCATCCAGCTCCCCCCAACACGGGACCTGCATAGATTCCATGTTAAATAAAAATACTGTTGCAAAACTACAACCCTCAGCATCCCCAAACAGCCTTTGTTACCTGTATATACATGGTACTAAATGTGTTCTTACACAGGGATGGGACAATCCATTTGGCAGTGTAGGTAGTTGCCTAGGACACTGGGGGCTAAAAATAAATATAAATATGCAAAAGAGAATGTCCTGTTAAAGGGTAGCTCCCACCATCCTATTTTATTTATTTATTTTGCTAGCCCGTTCGTCCCAATCCCAGCCCCCCCCCCCCCGCCCCCCCCCCCCCCGCACGCTACGGCACTAGCCCGTTCCCTCCTCCCCCCCCCCCGCCCCGCCCCGCATACCCCGTTCCCTCATTACACTTGCAGTTACTGCAGAGTCCGGCAGCGGGCGTGCAGGGACAGCGGCGGCAACGAGGCGGCGGCGATGTGCGGGAGGAGTGGCCTCCCAGCCAGTGGCCGGGGAGTTAATGCGCTCTCACCCGCCTGTCTGATTGACAGGCAGGGAGCGAGTGCAGCCTAACTGAAAAAGGACTGATTGCCACTCCAAAATCAGTCCTTTTTCAGTAGCCGGTTTTTAAATGTAAATTAAACCTTTTTAATGAAAAAAAAATAATAAAAGTATATTAGAGATATGTTGTAGTACATAAGTACTACAACATATCAAAAAATAAAGTTGGTGACAGTGCCCATTTAAATATAAAAAATCTAGCAGCATCTACTTTACAGCAGGAATACATAAGTACATACCAGAACCCACTGGGATGGGTGAGCCACAAAGATTTGAGTAAATATTCTTCCCTTGCCTATCTAAAGCAGGGTCATGCACACATAGACTGAAAAGGGGGCTTTAGCACCTGCCCCTTTAATGCACCTGTTCTACAATGCCCTTACTGATTGCGACCTCCATGGGTTGTTGTGGGTCCCCATTCAGCTGACATGACTGCCGGAGGTCCTTATTTTAGGAAATGTGTTGTGTTAACATATGTAATGTTTTTACAAATATTTTTTTATTAGAAGAAGTGCCATTTTATTCTACCCGGGCCCCTGCCCCCCCTGAAATGTTTGTGCACGTCCCTGATCTAAAGCCTAGCTGTCCAAACTGTGGACCTCCAGCTGTTGCAAAGCTACAACTCCTAGCATGACCGGACAGCCAACGGCTGTCCGGGCATGCTAGGAGTTGTAGCTTTGCAACAGCTGGACGTCCACAATATGAAAACCACTAAGCTAAAAGTTAAAGGGGTACTCCTGTGGAAAACTTTTATTTTTTTTTTTAAATCAACTGGTGCCAGAAAGTTAAACAGATTTGTAAATGACTTCTATTAAAAAATCTTAATCCTTCCAATACATTTTATGGGCTGTATATTGCAGAGGAAATACTTTTCTTTTTGGATTTCTCTGATGTCACGACCACAGTGCTCTCTGCTGATCTCTGCTGTCCAGTTTAGGAACTGTCCAGAGCAGCATATGTTTGCTATGGGGATTTTCTCCTCCTCTGGACAGTTCAAAAAATGGACAGCAGAGGTCAGCAGAGAGCTCTGTGGTCGTGACATCAGAGAAATCCAAAAAGAAAAGCATTTCCTCTGTAGTATATAGCACCTAAAAAGTACTGGAAAGATTAACATTTTTTTAATAGAATTAACTTTCTGGCACCAGTTGATTAAAAAAAAACTTTTCCACGGGAGTACCCCTTTAAACTGAATACCTACTGTTGCCTTGAAACACCTAAAACCTGCTTTGTTGACAAGAATGTGTCACCGAAAATTTTAACATTTTTCCTAAAATTTCTGGAATTGGTTAAGCAAGCAAAAAAAAAAAAAAAAAAAAAAAAAAAAAAAAACACTCCCATACATTCTATTTGATTCACATAACACATATGAAATTTAAAAATAAATAAATACATGCCTGACAATGTTGGCAGCAAAGACTGTTGGTAAATGTTGATTTTCCACTCCAAAAGCTGCTTTCCGTAAGAGTCTGGGGTGTCAAACAACACAGATAAAGGCACACGGACACCCAAGCTCCTTACAACTGGCAGTTGTCATCTTCACTTTCCACTTAGTGGTCTTTCTTGGATGGATTTACCATGCAGGGAGGGATGAAACTGGCAAAAACTTGACTTCCCAATGCCAAAATCCAGCTTTTTACTGCTGTTAACGTTTGTCTGACAAGTCCTAATGTGCAGCCCGGATACATTTATTTTTTTCTCCCTTACTCTTTAATTTCACTTGGATTTGGATGTCAAACTTGTCTTCACATTTTTGGTGTACTTTTTATTTTATTTTATTTTTTTTCAACTTTTACATTTTATGGTTTTATCCAAAGTGTTCACACAACTTGAATTAAAGTAAAATGCAAAATAAGACGAAAATATTAAGTATCGGGTTTTTAATAGGAATTTTTGGCACCGTTGGAAATGTAAATGTTACCGCTGGTCGCCAACACGAAATGAAAATTCGGGGACTGGATGGGAACATTTTGTTTTAATCTGTTAAGTTACTGAGTTGTTTTAGTAATCATTTCGGAGTGTACGGGTTTTACGTTATAGTTTATGCTTTGGCCTCCATGGTTTATGCTTTGGCATCCAGTTTATGGCGTGCTGTAAAAATTCTCAACAACCATGTGTGGGGGTGAGGAATCCATTGATCAAAAGCAGCTTCAATTGTAACATATCACAAATATCAGACTGTAATGTTAAAAGTAATGTTGAAAGTGTAAATAAAATTTAGAGGGTTTAAAAATATAAAAAGGTTAAAAAATATTTTTAAAAAATTAAATCAACCCCCCCCCCCCCCCCACCCCTTCTCTATTTTTCAACTTAAAAATAAAACCCATTAGCATCACCACATGCAGAATTGTTCAAACTTTTAAAATATATTATTTCCGGTGTAAACACAAAACAAAATTGCTGTTCGCATCACATCCCAGAAAAAAAAAGGAATTAAAAGTGATCAAAAAGTCACATTGAACACTAAAGTGGTAATGATAAAAACTATAGAGCACAGTGCAAAAATGAGCCCTCAAGCAGCTTCATTGACCCAAAAATTTAAAAAGTTATAGGTCAGAATAAGCAAGTTTTAAGTATACTTATTTTGTTAAGAAATTTTGATTATTTTTTTTAAATAGTACAGTAATAAAAAAAAACTGTAAACATGGGTATCGTTGACCGACATAATAAAGATAGCATGTCAGTTTTCCCGTAAAGTGTGAATTTTTTTTTTTTTGCTGAGGGCAGAAACCAACATCTATGACCAATCCACCATGACCCCCATCAGAAGAAAAAGGGTTCAAGTAAGGAAAGGTTATGACTATTATGGACTCATTCTAGTACTCTATGTAGTACTATCTATGAATCTCCCTCATTGGGATTGTCCACTTATTTTCCTATACCCTATTAGAGAATTCTGCATGAATAGTTCAGATTCCTCATCTCTTGGCCAAAGTGGAGATTTCTTACAAAGAGCATCTTTTTAAGGGCTTACACCGTATCTTACACCGATACCTCCTGGACTTGAATGGCCACTGTGTGAGTCTTGTCCCCTGTCTACTGCTGAAGATGTTAAAATACTAGACCAAAAGCAGTTGAAAAAAGTTGGCCTAGTCTGATGAAACAACATTTCTATTGCATCATGTTGATGGCTAGGTGTGTATAGGTCACTTACCTGGGGAAAAGATGGAACCATGAGGCACTATTGAAAGACATTTTTACAGAGAGAGTTTGATGCTCGAGGAAATGTTCTGTTGGAAGCCCTGGGTCTTGACATTGGATGTTACATGACCTGTTCCACCTACCTAAACATTGTACAGACCAAGTCCACCCATCCATGACAGCGGGATTCCCTAATGGCAGTGACCTCTTCAAGCCTCTTCAAGCATTGTTCATGAATGATTTAAGGAACAATACAAAGAGTTCTAGTGTACTTGGAGTCTATATACTTCAGATCTTAGTTCAACCAAACAAATGTGCAATACGATGGGAAAACAACTCCAATCCATGGATGCTGGGTCTTCTGCTGACATCTTGGTGGCAGATACCACAGGACAAACCAAAGGTCTTGTGGAGTCAGGGCCTTCATGTTCAGAACTGTTTTAGTGGCATGAGGTGAACCTACACAATGGTTTTAATGAAATGGCTGATCTGTGTAGATCTAACGCTCCAGTTTAGTTCTTTGTTAGTCCATACGCCCTAACAGGACCCGAGCTGGTAAAACACAGCTTGACATTTCGTAAAGTTTACTCTGGGACTTATACACTAATACACTGTGTTGGCTCACAAGTGAATGCTCTGTGCACGTGTGCACTTTATAGACGTGTTAACGTTACTCAGGAAACATCTACAATGTCGACATACATACAGGTGGAAAGTTATACGGTAGAATTAAATATGTGGTAAACCATAGACATGTAACACACCAACAGTTACACCTCCCGAACCCGGCTTTATAAGATGCTTTAACGTACAGTGAATGTAATCACCGATGCTGTTCCCACCATTGGTTTGCGCGTTTGATGTCTGCGAGGTGCCTGAAAGACATATTATCCACTCTGGTTAGGAAAACTTCTACACAAAGATTCGCACGGAGAAAATTGCATAGTTTCATTTCTGATTTATAGAGAGCTCATTCTTCTGGCTGCCATCTTAAGAAACTGCTTATAAAAAGGCTACTTAGTTGTATCCTGTATTAGGTTTGTTAGAATTGGCCGAGATACTTTTTTCCATTCCTTGGCCAGTGAGGAGGAAAATACACCTACGGTGACTTTGAGGGACATCAATCCTTGACTTGTCAGGTCAGTAAATGACAATTTCACAAACAACATGTGTGCTGAGACTCTTATGTATTAAAAGACGCTGTGCAAGGCTAGAAAAAAAATATTTTCGTCTTACTCTGGAAACAGGGTCACTTCTGTCCATTGGTTGACTGTAGTACTGCAGCACAGCCCCCAATAACTTCAATTGAGTAAAACTGCAATACCAGACCCATGTGTGGCGCTGTTTCTGAAGAAAGAATAACTAAAAAAAAATGGACATCCTGGTGCCTTGGCACTTCATGGGGTACTCCACTGGAAAACATTTATTTATTTATTTTAAATCAACTGATGCCAGAAAGTTAAACAGATTGGTAAATTGCTTCCAGTATCTTAATCCTTCCAGTACTTATCAGTTGCTGAACACCACAGAGGAAGTTCTTTTCTTTTTGAATATCTTTTCTGTCTGACTACAGTGCTCTCTGCTGACAGGATAGGTTTACTATGGGGATTTGCTCCTACTCTGGACAGTTCCTAAAATGGACAGAGGTGTCAGCAGAGAGCACTGTGGTCAGACAGAAAAGAAATTCAAAAATAAAAGAACTTCCTCTGTAGTATTCAGCAGCTAATAAGTACTGAAAGGATTAAGATTTTTAAATAGAAGTCATTTACAAATCTGTTTAACTTTTTATCACCAGCTGATAAAAAAAAAAAAAAGTTTTCCAGTGGAGTACCCCTTTAACACACCAGGACACACATTTACATCCTGTGCAGCATTCTATGAAGCGAGTGCATAGACCGTGAGTGATGGCTGCTATCAGCAGCTGTACATTCATAGTCAGTGACCAACATTGGCAATCACATGGATGTCCACAATTAACCCCTTGAGTGCTGTGATCAGTGAGCCTAACAGTCAGTCCCCCTGCCCAATCAGCACCCCGTAACATATGCTTCCCTGGCAGCCAGAGGTCTTCTAACTTAGTCCTCCTCTAGCTTTGGTGCAATTTTCTTACACAGTCTACCTCAGACAGGCTCTATTAGGGGATCGCTGATCACAGTGAGTAATGCAATGAAATAGTATAGCGTTGTTCAGTATTAGCAATCTAACCATTGCTTATATAAGTCTCTTGTGAGTATAACTAAAATAATAAAAAAAGTTTTTTTTAAATATAAAAAGTCCCTTTTCCAAAAAATTTTAATCACTTTTGTTTTCCCATATTCATATAAATGCACATATTTGGTATTGCCAAATATGATCCACGAACAGTGAATAGCGTAAACGCAAAATAATACCAAACTGCTGTTCTTTTGTCACTTCAGATCCCAGAAAAAAGTCACATGTATACAAAAGTGGTACTAATAAAAAGTATGGGGCCTCAGTCCAAAAAATGAGTCCTCATACAGAGACAGAAAAATAAAACATTATAAGTCAGAATAAGGTAATTTTAAGTATACTTATTTTCTTAACCTGTCAAGAACCAAGGGCGTACAGGGCGTTTTCGTTCATCGATGGTAACCGAGCGGTGAACGGAACAGGATGCCTGCTGAAATCGTTCAGCAAGCATCCCGTGCCAATACCTGGGGCAGTTCCACGATTGGCGTGGTTAGTCGGCCGGCCAATCACACATCCTGCTGGGCTGCATCAGCGGGTCATCAGCGGTGTGTGATCAGTGGTGGGGGGGGCGTGGGGAGGTTACCTGGGTGGCAGCGATCCCGTGTGGCAGCGGTCCCCGGAGTGGCGGGGGTCCCTGAGCAGCGACGGTGCTGGCGGAGCATTGGCGGAAGGATCCAACAGCAGGAGGTAAGCATTGTTTGCCTCCTGCTGTTGCTTAGCAACAACTCCTGGCATGCACAGCCAAAAGGAATGCTTGCAGTTGTAGTTATGCAACGACTAGAGGCACAAGTACAACTCCCAGCATGCCCTTTGGCTGTCTGTGCATTCTGGGAGTTGTACTTATGCAACAGCTGGAGGCAGATTTTTTCAATGAAAAAGTGTGCCTCCAGCTGTTGCATAACTACAACTCCCAGCATGCCCTTTGGCTGTGCATGCTGGGAGTTGTATTATACAACAGCAGGAGGTGAATGCTGTGTACCTCCAGCTGTTGTGTAGTACAACTCTCAGCATGCACAGCCAAAGGGCATGCTGGGAGTTGTAGTTATGCAACAGCTGGTGGAGCATTCTTTCTATGAAAAAGTGGGCCTCCAGCTGTTGCATAATTACAACTCCCATCATGCCCTTTGGCTGTCAGTGCATGCCGAGAGCTTTAGTTTTGCAACAGCTGAAGGCACACTGGTTGTGAAACACTGGGTTAGGGTTTGTTACCTAACTCAGTGTATCGCAACCAGTGTGTCACAGCTGTTGCAAAACTACAACTCCCAGCATGCACTGACAGACTGTGCATGCTGGGCGTCGTAGTTTTGCAACAGCTTGAGGTACACTGGTCCAGAAATACTGCGATAGTCTGTTACCTAACAGTGTTTTCCAACCAGTGTGCCTCCAGCTGTTGCATAACTACAACTCCCAGCATGCATGGTCTGTCAGTGCATGCTGGTAGTTGTAGCTAGAAGTCCCCCCCCCCCTCCCCTACAGGGTACATTCACATGGGCAGGGGTTTACAGCGAGTTTCCCGCTTCAAGTTTGAGCTGCGGCAAATTTTCCACTGCAGCTCAAACTCCCAGCAGGAAACTTGCTGTGAACCTCCGCCCATGTGACTGTAGCCTAAAAACACTACACTACACTTACACAAAATAAAGAGGAAAACACTACATATACACACCCTTATTAAGTCACCCCCTCCCCCATAAAAATTTAAAATGTCTCGTACGGCACTGTTTCCTAAACGGACCCTTCAGCTGTTGCAAAATAACAACTCCCAGTATTGCCGGACAGCCATTGACTGTCCAGGAATGCTGGGAGGTTTGCAACAGCTGGAGGCACCCTGTTTGGGAAACACTGCTGTAGGGTATTTTTGGTGGAGGAGGCAAACGCCATGCTTGCATCTGGGTCCATCCCTATGCAAACCCCTAACTTAGGCCTCAAATGCGCATGACACTCTCTCACTTCAGAGCCCTGCTGTATTTCAAGGCAACAGTTTAGGGCCACATATGGGGTGTTTCTGTACTCAGGAGAAATTATGTTACACATTTTGGTGGGCTTTTTCTCCTTTTATTCCTTAAATTTGGGGTCTACACCAGCATGTTAGTGTAAAAAAAATTTCATTTTTTACACTAACATGCTCGTGTTGCCCCATACTTTAAATTTTCTCAAGAGGTGAAAGGAAAAACAGGCCCCCAAAATTTTCCTGAGTACAGAAATACCCCATACGTTGATGTAAAGTGCTCTGTGGGCGCACAACAGGACTCAGGAGAGTGCATCATGCACATTTATGTTGGTGATTTGCAAAGGGGTGGCTGACAGTTACAGTGGTTCTCACATAAATGCAAAAAAACACACTCACATGTTACCCTTTTTTGGAAACGACACCCCTCTCAGAACGTAATATGAGTGGGCTTTAACACCCCACAGGTGTTTAACAAATTTTTGTTAAATTTGGATGTGAAAATGAAAATTTTTATTTTTTTTTTACAAAAATGCTGGTGTTACCCCAAATTTTTTATTTTCACAAGGAGTAATAGGAAAAAACTCCCCTAAAATTTGTAACACAATTTCTTCCTTATGAGGAAATACCTCATATGTGGATGTTAAGTGCTCTGCGGGGGCACTACAGGGCTCAGAAGAGAAGGAGTGCCATTGGGCTTTTTGAAAAAAAAATTGGCTTTGTTATGTTCCTTGAGGGGTGTAGTTTCCAAAATAGTGTGCCATGTGTTTTTTTTTTTTGCTGTTCTGGCACCATGGGGGCATCCTAAATGCAACATGCCCCTTAATAACATTTCAGAAAAATTCTCTCTCCAAAAGCCCAATGTCGCTCCTTCCCTTCTGAGCCCTGTAGTGCACCCTAACACTTTACATCCACATACGAGGTATTTCCTTACTCAAAAGGAATGGGGTTACAAATTTTGGGGGACATTTTCTCATATTACCCCATGTTAAAATGACAAATTTGGGGTAACACCAGCATTTTAGTGAAAAAAATCTAATTTTCATGTCCCACTTTAACGAAAGTTTGTCAATCACCTGTAGGGTGTTAAGGCTCACTGTGCCACTTGTTACATTCCTTGAGGGCTGTAGTTTCCCAAACAGCATGGTATGTGAGTTTTCTGCTCTTCTGGCACCATGGGGGCTTCCAAAATGCGACATGCCCCCCCAAAAACCATTTCAGCAAAATCCGGTTTCCAAAATCCCACTGTTGCTCCTATCCTTTCTGAGCCCTGTAGTGTGCCCGCTTCTGAGCCCTGTAATGCACCCGAAGAGCACTTTACATTCACATATGAGGTATTTTCTTACGCGAGAAAAATTAGGTAAAACATTTGGGTGGGCTTTTTCTCCTTCTTAGGTCTACAAGAACATGTTAGTGTAAAAAACGAAGATTTTGAATTTTCTCCTGCACTTTGCTGCTATTGCTGTGAAACACTTCAAAGGTTAAAGGGAACCAATCAGTAGATTTTAGCATATATAATGCTTGGCAATGCTTTATATATGCTAAAATCATTATCCTCACCATCCCCGAGGGGGACGTTTGTACCCCCAGGGATCATGAAGATATTAAGTTATAAAGTCCCCCCAGGCCGCATGGCAAGTAGTCCCCTGGGCGAGGACTTCCACTTACCTGCTCAGTTAGCCGCGACCGTGGCCCCGCCCCAACGGCTTTAATGACGGCTCGCATCACCACTCTGCTCCGTCTGCTTAGGGAGCTGGTAAAAAAATAAACAAGACTTCACATGGGTCTATGAATGAAAAAACATAAACATAAAAATGAAAATTGGCTGTATCCTTAAAGCCAAAACCCGTATATGCTGCAGAACCCTACTTAGTCAAAAGCGATGTATACAGCATAACTGCTTACCTAACAGGCAGTGTACACATTTGCTGGGCCCAGAGCCTTGCTCAGTGAATACAGTGAATTGTGAGATACACACAGTATTGTGTGCATCCTTGTTCACTATACAGTGCATGCACTAGGCCAGGTAGTGAAGAGCCTGGACTGGTGAATGTATAGTAATGAGCGGCAATGCACACAGTACTCTGTATGCATCGCTGCTAATATACACTTGTCTCAATCACAGGTGTAATAGCTGCAGCACTGGCACACAGAAATGTTGGAAGCAGCTGGTACTATAGTGAAAAGATTACAGTGCAATAGTAAGTACTGCTACCCCATAATCGTGCTGATTGGTTGGGGTCCCAGAAGTGAGTTGATGGAAGGGGAGACCCTCACCTATCATATGTTGATGGGTAATGAATTGGTATATTTTGAAAAACCTCATTCGCAGCTTAAACTTTACTTTTACTATTTTTATTGAAAGAATTGCCAGCATTTATCCTTGAAATGAGGATTTTAGGTTAGAAATAACTGTGAGAACCAGCAGTAGGATGGCAGACAATACAGTCAAGCTTCCTCTACATGGACAAATGAGGTTATCCTGACTAAGACACACACATTGAGCGGTGTGTGGAGAATCCCCCATGACAGCCAAACATCTGTATATGAACATATTTCATATATACCCCAAGGTTTATCACACGTAAATGTGTAAAACATTGATTAGTACGGTCATAGTTCATCCGACCACAAATTTCAACCATATGTCATAATTTCTATGGGCAAATCATTTTGTAAAGGTTGTCAGTCTGACATGTGAATTGTGTCATTAGGCTCGTAATATATTATGGTTTCTGACCTTCTGCACAAGAAGAAGCACTTTAAGCTGGTGTGGGGGTGGGGGCAGTAGTTTTTTTTTTTATTCTATAGCTAATATATATATATATATATATATATATATATATATATACACATACATATATAACAACATGAAGTCCAGCAGAACACCAACTTGTGAAAAAAACAAAGTGGTGTTGTTACGCCTAGCGCTCCGGGTCCCCGCTCCTCCCCGGAGCGCTCACGGCGTCTTTCTCCCTGCAGCGCCCCGGTCAGTCCCGCTGACCGGGAGCGCTGCACTGTCATGGCCTTCGGGGATGCGATTCGCACAGCGGGACGCGCCCGCTCGCGAATCGCATCCCAGGTCACTTACCCGTCCCGGTCCCCTGCTGTCTTGTGCTGGCGCGCGCGGCTCCGCTCTCTAGGGTGCGCGCGCGCCAGCTCTCTGAGACTTAAAGGGCCAGTGCACCAATGATTGGTGCCTGGCCCAATTAGCTTAATTGGCTCCCACCTGCTCCCAGACTATATCTGCTCACTGCCCCTGCACTCCCTTGCCGGATCTTGTTGCCTTGTGCCAGTGAAAGCGTTTAGTGTGTCCAAAGCCTGTGTTACCTGAACTTCTGCTATCCATCCTGACTACGAACCTTGCCGCCTGCCCCCGACCTTCTGCTACGTCTGACCTTGCCTCTGCCTAGTCCTTCTGTCCCACGCCTTCTCAGCAGTCAGCGAGGTTGAGCCGTTGCTAGTGGATACGACCTGGTTGCTACTGCCGCAGCAAGACCATCCCGCTTTGCGGCGGGCTCTGGTGAAAACCAGTAGCCTCTTAGAACCGGTCCACTAGCACGGTCCACGCCAATCCCTCGCTGACACAGCGGATCCACAACCCGTAGCCGAATCGTGACAGTAGATCCGGCCATGGATCCCGCTGAGGTGCCGCTGCCAAGTCTCGCTGACCTTACCACGGTGGTCGCTCAGCAATCGCAGCAAATTGCCCAACAAGGACAGCAGCTGTCGCAGTTGACCGCCACGTTACAGCAACTTCTGCCTCTGCTACAGCAGCAACCATCTCCTCCGCCAGCTCCTGCACCTCCTCCGCAGCGAGTGGCCGCTCCTAGCCTCCGCTTGTCCCTGCCGGACAAATTTGATGGGGACTCCAGACTCTGCCGTGGATTTTTGTCTCAGTGTTCCCTGCATATGGAGATGTTGTCGGACTTGTTTCCTACAGAACGGTCTAAGGTGGCGTTTGTAGTGAGCCTTCTTTCAGGAAAGGCCTTGTCTTGGGCCACACCGCTCTGGGACCGCAATGATCCTGCCACAGCCACAGTCCAGGCCTTCTTCGCTGAAGTCCGGAGTGTCTTCGAGGAGCCAGCCCGAGCTTCTTCTGCCGAGACTGCCCTGTTGAACCTGGTCCAGGGTAATTCTTCAGTGGGCGAGTACGCCATCCAATTTCGTACTCTTGCTTCCGAGTTATCATGGAATAACGAGGCTCTCTGCGCGACCTTTAAAAAAGGCCTATCCAGTCGCATCAAGGATGTGCTGGCCGCACGAGAGATTCCTGCCAACCTCCAAGAACTCATCCATTTGGCTACCCGCATTGACATGCGTTTTTCTGAGCGACACCAAGAGCTCCGCCAGGAAAAAGACTTAGATCTCTGGGCACCTCTCCCACAGTATCCGTTGCAATCTACGCCTGGGCCTCCCGCCGAGGAGGCCATGCAAGTGGATCGGTCTCGCCTGACCCAGGAAGAGAGGAATCGCCGTAGGGAAGAAAATCTCTGTCTTTACTGTGCCAGTACCGAGCATTTCTTGGTAGATTGCCCTATCCGTCCTCCACGTCTGGGAAACGCACGCACGCACCCAGCTCACGTGGGTGTGGCGTCTCTTGGTTCTAAGTCTGCTTCTCCACGTCTCACGGTGCCCGTGCGGATTTCTCCTTCAGCCAACTCCTCCCTCTCAGCCATGGCCTGCTTGGACTCTGGTGCCTCTGGGAATTTTATTTTGGAGTCTTTTGTGAATAAATTCCGCATCCCGGTGACCCGTCTCGTCAAGCCGCTCTACATTTCCGCGGTCAATGGAGTCAGACTGGATTGCACCGTGCGTTACCGCACAGAACCCCTCCTGATGTGTATTGGACCCCACCACGAAAGGATTGAGCTCTTCGTTCTCCCCAACTGTACCTCTGAGGTCCTCCTCGGTCTGCCATGGCTCCGGCTTCATTCTCCCACCCTTGATTGGACCACCGGGGAGATCAAGAACTGGGACTCTGCCTGCCATAGGAAGTGCCTCTCCCCCCCTCCCAGTCCCGTCAGGCAAGCCTCTGTGCCTCCTCATGGCTCCCGTCCTTGTGTCTCCCTGCCCCGTGCCAAGCTTCACCCTCTGCCCTCCCTCCCCATTCCAACTCCTGCTGTACTGCCTGCCGTTGAGGAAACCCTCCATTCTTTCCCGGTGTCCTCATCCCAGGGGAGGCAGTTACCGGACAAAAAAAAGGGGAGACCTAAGGGGGGGGGTACTGTTACGCCTAGCGCTCCGGGTCCCCGCTCCTCCCCGGAGCGCTCACGGCGTCTTTCTCCCTGCAGCGCCCCGGTCAGTCCCGCTGACCGGGAGCGCTGCACTGTCATGGCCGTCGGGGATGCGATTCGCACAGCGGGACGCGCCCGCTCGCGAATCGCATCCCAGGTCACTTACCCGTCCCGGTCCCCTGCTGTCTTGTGCTGGCGCGCGCGGCTCCGCTCTCTAGGGCGCGCGCGCGCCAGCTCTCTGAGACTTAAAGGGCCAGTGCACCAATGATTGGTGCCTGGCCCAATTAGCTTAATTGGCTCCCACCTGCTCCCAGACTATATCTGCTCACTGCCCCTGCACTCCCTTGCCGGATCTTGTTGCCTTGTGCCAGTGAAAGCGTTTAGTGTGTCCAAAGCCTGTGTTACCTGAACTTCTGCTATCCATCCTGACTACGAACCTTGCCGCCTGCCCCCGACCTTCTGCTACGTCTGACCTTGCCTCTGCCTAGTCCTTCTGTCCCACGCCTTCTCAGCAGTCAGCGAGGTTGAGCCGTTGCTAGTGGATACGACCTGGTTGCTACTGCCGCAGCAAGACCATCCCGCTTTGCGGCGGGCTCTGGTGAAAACCAGTAGCCTCTTAGAACCGGTCCACTAGCACGGTCCACGCCAATCCCTCGCTGACACAGCGGATCCACAACCCGTAGCCGAATCGTGACAGGTGTATTCTCCCAGTGTCTTGCGACGTTTCGGCTGTCCAATTGCAAGCATAGCAAATGTAATACAAACAGGATATTATATACACGTGGTTCCAATTTGTGCAAATGAATCAATTAATTACAGTATACATATACAGTGTATGTCAGATACAACAAAAATCATGTGAAGGCAGTGATACATTGTATATCATGTGAGGGCAATAACACAATATTCGTGCATTTAATAAGAAAACAACTGACCCTTAGCTAGGGAACGGTAGGACAATTTACTGTGGACATTGCGCATAAAATAAACATTCATATGTATAAAGGGGCGGAGCATACATACTTTATCCCGTATTGTTGATCTGCAGCATTGGGTAATGGTGCCGGACGCCACTGCTGTCCTCAGACCGGTGCATCACTGCGTGAACACGCGCATGACTCACACAGTGCTGGGACCAATTCCCATTGGGCGTCAGTGGTATCATGGCAACAGATGCTCTGGCAGACCCACGTCTTTGCAGAAACAGGCTGAGGGTCTATGACAAACAAATTAGTTATGGAACATTGCTCGGGCACAATAGCAATATGGACATGCTGATGGGAGAGACACCTATGTTGCCACCTCTGTTCCCGTCATAGACGTGGGACAGTGGGAAGGCCGATTAAGTCCACCATCTACCCATCATCAGCAGGACCACAGAGAGAACGTATGAATAAAAGCAGCATCGTGCCCATTGTGCATAACGTGGCAGGCTCTTAGTAAAGACAAATCCATGGATATTGCAGACTTTTGTTTGGGTTTTCAGTATTGTAGTATGCCGCCCACTCTTATTCATATTCTTTTTCTGTAAAAACAAAGAGAAAAGTATAAGTCTTTCCCTAGCGTAAAAGAATCTTACTCGGGAATCCCCAGCGGTATGGCATTTCCAGATCTCGTAGCAGACCAGTGAGGGGCCCAAAGTCTCTTCTGGTCTGAAGAGTGGCTGCTGATAAGTCTGCATACATTTTAACCTCTTCATAGGGGGCTGGAAGTGTCGAGTGTTTTCTGGAGTACTGCAGCAATTTGTCCTTAGTCTGAAAAAAGGTGAATCTTGCCAGGACATCTCTCGACAGTTCATCAGGTAAGGAGCGAGGCTCTGATACCCTGTGGGCCCGATCTATGCTATAGTTATAGGGCTCCAAGTCAGGCAGCAGTGGTTGGGTCAGATCTTTCACATAGTGCAGAAGTTGGAAGCCCGTCCGCCCCCGCGGTTTCTGTCTTCAGAGTCCGTGAGCTTAGCTTGAAGAGTCGCCACTTTCTCTTCTAATTCGTCATGCGCATCATCTAGCACATTATGTTGTCGGCAAAGATCGCCATGCTGGACTCTGTAAAGGACATTTTTTGCTCTAGTATATGGACAGATGATTTTAAAGGCAGTATCAGCTGGCATAAGTCCTTCTGTAAAGTGCTGCAAAACATTAGTAGCATGTCTTTGAGCGTAGTATCAGACACCACAGTATCGGAGGTCGGGTAGGTGTTAAAGAGGTCTGAGTCTAGCACTGGAAGGGTGTCATTTAGATCTGCTGCATCATCCCGGTCCCCTGGGGCAGGAAGTCTTGGACACTGCTTAAGAGGGTTGACCTGGGGAGAGTCAGAGGAAGATCTCGCTGACACTGAGGCCTGCAGAGCCTCAGGCTTACCCACGCTAACTTCATGGATATGGCCGCGGCCCATGGTAGAGGTGGACTCACCAGGCAGCGATGGGCACAGTGCGTCAGGGGAGCTCCAGTGCTCGGGGACATCAAAGGACAGCCGGTGATTTAGTCTTGGGTGCCCAGTACCAGTTGCTAGCTGTGGCGTTTCATCCACTTCATGTGAGCCTGCTCTCCTGGAGGACCTTGTAGTAGGCGAGGCCAAGTAAGCGTGCGCAGCGGCGCCATCTTTGTTTGACCCGGCGGGCGGAGGACCGACCGAGAAAAAGTGCTGTAGCGGCTTGTAGTGTCCAGTTCTCGAGTTCCGCTTTCTGCCAGAGGTCGCCATGATCGTTGCCCAGGCTAGCGGTGAAGCCTATAGTCGCTGGTGGCAGTTTAAACAGGGCTTTTAGTGGTGCTTGTACAGGAACTCTCTGTTCACGCGGCCATACTGCAGAGCGGCCAAACCACGCCCCCATCATCATGGACTCTTGACCAGAGTCTGTTCCTGCTTACACCCAGCATCCCTTCACCATGTGGATGTGCTGCTTCTTCCTTTTCTTTTGTATTTCTTTATATATAAAACTCAATGTGTATGTATGTGTGTATGTGTGTGTGTGTATGTTCCAGCATCACGTCCAAACGACTAAAGATATTAACATGAAACTTGGCACACATGTTACTTATATGTCAACAACAAACATAGGATAAGTGATTTAACCCTTATTCACCCCCATTTGCCAGGGGCGGGGTTTTTGTTTAAAGTCTCATACAACTCTATGGGAAATATATGTTACTGCATAACTTCAAACGGCTGGAGATATGTCGATAATCCTTGGTCACATGTTACTTATATGTCCACTTAAAATATAGGATAGTTAATTTAACCCTTAACTACCCTCATTTGTGAGGGTCGGGGTTTTTTGTTTAAAGTCCCATGCAAATCAATGGGAAATGTATGTTCCCACATAACTTCCGTACGGCTGGACATATTTCAATACCTGGTACACATATTACGGGTCGGGATAGGAGGTCGGGATGGGAGTTCAAATAGGAGGTTGAGATAGGAGAACGGTATATGAGGACGGCATATGAGGACGGAATATGAGGACGGGATAGGAGGTCAAGATATGAGGACGGGATAGGAGGTCAGGATAGGAGGTCGGGATAGGAGGTCAGGATAGGAGGTCAGGATAGGAGGTAGAGATAGGAGGACGGGATAGGAGGACGGGATATGAGGTTGGGATATGAGGTCGGGATAGGAGGTCGAGATAGGAGGATGGGATATGAGGATGAGATAGGAGGACGGGATAGGAGGTCACGATAGGAGGACGGGATAGGAGGTTGGGATAGGAGGACGGGATAGGAGGTCGGGGTAGGACGTACGGATAGGAGGTCGGGATAGGAGTTCGGGATAGGAGGTCGGGATAGGAGGACGGGATAGGAGGTCGGGATAGGAGTTCGGGATAGGATGTCGGGATAGGAGGTCAGGATAGGCGGTCGGGATAGGAGGTCGGAATATGGCAACAATATATGAGGACGGGATATAAAGTCAAAAGCTTCCTCCTTTGTTTATTTTCCTCCCCAACAAGGATTAGAAGGAAAAACCGGGCAACGCCGGGTACTCAGCTAGTGTATATATAAATATATATATATATATATATATATATATATATATATATATCGCTCAATGTAAAGTGCATTCACTAGATCAGGTGAGGAATAGCCTGGACAGGTGAATGTACTTTAATGAGCGGCAATGCACACAGCAGAGTGTATGCATCGCACATCATGTACACTCATCGGTATCACAGGTGCGAGGGCCGTAGCAACTGGTGCAGTGAGGTACCACAATGTTACTATGCCTAAAAATCTAACCTGCTTAACAACCAGTGTGGTTTAGCCCTTGTAGGGGCATTACCATCTTGAATAGTTATCCTCTGTCCTCAGGATAGGGGATAACATGTTGATCAGCGGGGGTCTAACCTCTGGGACCCCCACCAATTTCGAGAACATGGGAACATGGGAAAATGTACTCCAAATTCCCTCCACTCATTCCAGGGTGTGTTTCCCTTCAACTTTGGGATTGGCGGTGGTACCAGTTGTCGGAACCCCATTGATCAGCATGTTATCCCGTGTCTTGTGTATAGGGCGTAACTGTTCGAGATGGAAACGTCCCTTTAATTGACACATTTTAGGATTCATCAAAACCCTTGCAGAGAAAAAATGGAGCAGTTGCCGATAGCAACTGATTGCATCACTTCCTTTATTTTTCAGAGGCCTTTTTAAAATTCCACTCTTCTTCTGCACAGGTTTTGATAAGCCTCCCCTATGGTGGTTAAACAGTCCTAATTTTTTTTTTTTTTGGGGGGGGGGGGGAGCATAACAAAATATAATATATATTTTTATATATATATATATATATATATATATAATTACAATTAAGAGATCTGTGTGATCGGGTCGGGCTGTTTGGGTTAGTGATGTATTTGTAAATTTTTGAGAAAAAAGATGTATTTTCATTTCTTTTGTTGGATCATATTAGTTTTACATATTATTTCTCCCTTGGGATTTTTTTTTTTTAAATAATATTTAGACCAGTGTTTTCCAACTTTTTTTTGCAAAACTACAACTCCCAGCATGCCCGGACAGCCAAAGGCTGTCCGGGCATGCTGGGAGTTGTAGCTTTGCAACAGTTGGAGGTGCCATGGTTGGGAAACACTGATTTTTAGACTTTATTTTTTTAAACGTTCTTTTTTTTTTTTTACTATTATTGTGGCATCCATAGACTCCCAGAAACAGGGCAAACAGGCCTCCATGGGGGACATTTATCATGTACTAGTTCCAGTGTTCCAGTGATGACCTCTTCTTTCAGATGATCAAATTTATCATAACACATTCTCATTCTCCCTCCCTCCAAGACCTTCAATAAATCAGAAGACTACAGGAATACTTCTCGCTTGTTGTTTTTAATGGGCCACCGCTCCTTTTAATCTTGGCCTTCACGCAATATACAGGAACCAGCTGGTAGAACGAATTGGTCGGCATCTTATCATTACCTACCGCTCTAATGTTATGTCTAAAAGAAGAAAAGGCTATTATATTTTTTTATAATTTTATATTTTTAGAAAAACATGCTTTTCCAAAAGCCCAGGAATGAATGTGTCTGCTTGAGCATTGTATAGGGCCTAGGGTCCAGTCAAAGTTGGGGCGTAGGGCGTCCGGTCAAAGTTGGGGCTTGGGGCTGCCACCCTTACTCCGACATCAGGACATTGAAATTGTCGCTGTCAAAGAGATGATTTTTTTTTTTTCCAGGAATTCCAAAAGAAGCTTACCCTATAGTCCTATGGCTGAACTGTTAGGCTCTGTTCACTTTAAAGGAAATCTGTCACCAGTATCACCTGCACTAACCTGTCGGTACCGACAGGTAGTGCAGGTGATACTGATGACAACAGTACTTACCTTGTCCTGTTCCAGTAAACTTATCCATTAGCTCCACTTCCGGGCACCCAGGTTGGGGCACGGGCAAAGCTTAGTGACATCACCGTTGCTGCACGGCCCAGCAGAGAGCAGCAGTGGCTTGGGGCATGGGCGGAGCTTAGTGACATCACCGCTGCTGCTTTCTGCTGGGTCCCGCTGCTAGAGAACCGCAGTGGTGACGTCACTAAGCTCCGCCCATGCCCCAAGCCGGGTGCCGGGATCGGAGCTAACGGACAAGATTACGGGAGATCCCCGCCGCGAAACGATAATAAGAAAGAGTACAAAAAAATGAGGACAGCGCCTCGTGTAATCCTGTGGGTGCAGTGAAGGGTAAGGTGGGGGGGGTCTAGATTATGGACTCTCACCTGTTGTAACCTTGAGGTAGTGCATATCATCCCTGTATGCGGGGTACTTAGAGGATTGCAAGCTGTGGGAGTTTGGCAGGAACCGTGGCAACGGATCTAGTAGTAGAAGATGTAGAAAGCAAGAAAAAAAAACTCCAAAATGGCGCTATCCCATAAAAGGCAAGGATGGGTATCTTGATAAGTAGACCGTACTTTATTATAAAAGGCAGTCTACTTCTACATACAGAAGCAAGACGCGTGTAGGGTATTTTCTTAACCTTTTTTAATTGCAGATGTGTCATACCCATCCTTGCCTTTTGGAGTTTTTTTCTTGCTTTCTACATTCTGCCACGGAACGGGACAAGGTAAGTACCGTTGTCATCAGTGTCACCTACACTATCTGCCAGTACCGACAGGTTAGTGCAGGTGACACTGGTAACAGATTTCCTTTAATAAAGATAGGTATGGGTGCAGCTCACGTTACCCATCTACAACTGAGGTGTCTGCTAATTGCCAACACCCAAAGGCAGAAAATAGGTAAAGAAACAGCAATAAATGTAGCAGTCCTTTAAGTGGTAGATATAAATAAAAAATGTATTGAAATATTAAAATGATAAAAGTAATAATAAGTTAAATATTGTTAAAGGGGAACTCCAGTGGAAACAAGTGGAAAACAAATGTGTTCAAATCTACTGGTGCCAAAAAGTTAAACAGATTTGTAAATTACTTCTTTAAAAATCTTAACCCTTCCAGTACTTATCAGCTGCTGTATGCTAAAGAGGAAGTTGTGTAGTTCTTTCCAGTCTGACAACAGTGCTCTCTGCTGACACCTCTGTTAGTGTCAGGAACTGTCCAGATTAGAAGCATTTCCCCATAGAAAACCTTGCCTGCTCTGGACAGTTCCCGACATGGACAGAGGTGGTAGCAGAGAGCACTGTGGTCAGACAGGAAAGAACTTCGCAACTTTCTCTGAGGTATACAGCAACTGATAAGTACTGGAAGGATTAAGATTTTTAAATAGAAGTAATTTACAAATCTCTTTAACTTTCTGGCACCGGTTGATTTGAAAATATTTTTTCCCTCTGGAGTTCCCCTTTAAGAATAGACGGGAGGTCACAGGGCCCTTGCGAACTCCTAGCTCTTTAATGGATACACTCACAGTATATGTATAATGTGTCAATTAGTGAACTTTCTGTAATAAGCCACAGCAGAGTTAAAATGTAACAGATTAGTCAAGAGTTCGATCTAGAATACAGTATAAACCAAAACTGCATATATTACTGTAAACAGATTAACAGTCCAATAGTGCCCGTCACTTTGTGATAATAATAATAATATTATTTGGGCTAGAGATCATTCCATAAAGGATCTGAAAAAATGTACTAGTTATGCAGCGGATTTCACTTTCAGAGGACTACAAGTCCAATAGCGCCCATCTTTAGGACAAAGTTAATTATATTTAAAAAAAAAGAGAGAGAAAATAGATTTTTGGTGTATTAACAGTTAGTTAGTCCAACTTTAGGTGGAATACACCAAACATCTTTTTTCTCTGCTTTTTATATAACTAACTTTGGCCTAAAGATGGGCACTATTGGGCTTGTAGTCCTCTGAAAGTGAAATCTGCTGCATAACTGGCACATTTTTTCAGATCCTTTATGGAATGATCTTTAGCCCAAATAATATTATTATATTTCGTGCCGTTCCCGGCACTTTTTCAGGTTACGCCTCAGGTAAAAGGAGGCGTAACCTAAAGAGGTGCCAGGATCGGCACAAAATAGCTATCATTGCCTTACACTCTGCCTGGCATCCTGAAACTTTGGTCACATGACTCCCCTAAGTTTAGTTTCTATGCAGAAACTTCTAGAAGGCCTGAAGGATGAGTCTTCCTGGTCCAACTCTCTCTCCCGAGAGGACTGGAACCAAGTATGTTTAGTCCGGCTCTAGCCAGAGAAGTGTGAGGTGTAAGATGTCTCCCAGCTCCTCTTCTGCTAGGTAGACAAAAGTCTGGTCTAGCTTAGGCTAGGATGCAGGTGTGCATGTCTGCTCCCTGCTAGGTCACATGTGAATAAGAAAGTTCCTAAGTACAAACCTGCTACAAGCAATTAACCAAGTCCTAGTTTTATCAGTGAGTCCAGTTCCAGCTGCTAGAAACTAACCTAAATGAGATCTGGGTAAGTCATGGTGACCATAGCAAAGTATGATGTTCAGGAGGTTTTTACCCAAAACTGTCTACAATCTAGACTGAGAGGGCATTTATTTCTAAAATCCTGTTCCTGCTGCGAGAGGAGTCTAGTCAGAAGAGGGAGTAGCTAAGCAAAGACTCTTCTGCAAACACTTAACTCTTTGTGTGCTATAAGGTCACAATCAACTTTAACATACGCCTGTGGAAGGAAACCATGCTGCATAAATCCGTGAGTAAAGTCTACTAAAGTATCCACACCACACCCAACCTGCGTAGGCCCTCTACCATAGAGAATGGCCAAACACACATCTTCAATAGCTAAAAGCATTCTAGAGACTTTTTGTCAGTGCAAGAGTATTTTGTTATATTTTGCACAAAGTACCTCAATAAAGTTTACCGCTATTTGCAAGTTTACAACTGTGTCTAGAGGTAAAAAACCATCATGGGTACAGGATCTTCTCCCCCGCCAACCCCCCCCCCCCCCCCGCCCCCCTGACTCCTCACTAAGCGTACCCTCGGGTCAAGGACTTTTTAACTCCTGAAAGACCTCTTTTTACAAAACTTGCAAGGTCTAATAGGTTGCCACTCAGGGTTAAAGGGGTACTTTTTTTTTTTTTTAAACAACTGGTGCCAGAAAGTTAAACAGATTTGTAAATTACTTCTATTAAAAAATCTTAATCCTTCCAGTACTTATTAGCTGCTGAATACTACAGAGGAAATTATTTTCTTTTTGGAACACAGAGCTCTCTGCTGACATCACGAGCACAGTGCTCTCTGCTGACATCTCTGTCCATTTTAGGAACTGTCCAGAGCAGCATACGTTTTGCTATGGGGATTTTCTCCTACTCTGGACAGTTCTTAAAATGGACAGAGATGTCAGCAGAGAGCACTGTGCTCATGATGTCAGCAGAGAGCTCTGTGTTCCAAAAAGAAAAGAATTTCCTCTGTAGTATTCAGCAGCTAATACGTAATGGAAGGATTAAGATTTTTTTAATGGAAGTAATTTACAAATCTGATTAACTTTCTGGCACCAGTTGATTTAAAAAAAACTTGATTTAAAAAAAAAGTTTTCTTTCCACCAGAGTACCCCTTTAACAAACAACAAAGCTATTTGTAACAACACAATAGATCAGTGTTTCCCAACCAGGGTGCCTCCAGCTGTGGCCAAACTATAACTCCCAGCATGCCCGGACAGCCAAAGGCTGTCCGGGCATGCTGTGAGTTGTAGTTTGGCCACAGCTGGAGGCTCCCTGGTTGGGAAACACTGCAATAGACTTTGCCCACTACATTAAGCTGCTCTGAACTACTCAACCCATTCTCCTAGTGTGCAACACATATATACCACATAAATAATGCACACAAAAAGAAAAGTAGGGATAATGCAACAAAAAGTGTGACTAATGGGTTCTAATGGGACCACACTCAGTTTACACCATCCATATCATAGACATCACTAACTGCACCTTATATCTGAGTGGACCCTCTTAGTTATTGGTCCCCATAGCGGCTGCTACATCTGCCCCCCTGATAGTTCCACCCATGCTCACACCCTCATTAAAATCACCAAACTGTAAAGGATCTTTAAAGGGGTACTCAATTGGAAAACATTTTTTTTTTTTTTTATCAACTGGTGCCAGAAAGTTAAACAGATTTGTAATTTTTTTCTATAAAAAAAATCTTAATCCTTCCAGTACTTATCAGCTGCTGTTATGATCCACAGGAAGTTCTTTTCTTTTTGAATTTCCCTTTTGCCTGATCACAGTGCTCTCTGCTGACACCTCTGTCCATTTTATCAACTGTCCAGAGCAGGATAGGTTTGCTATGGGGATTTTCTCCTACTCTGGACAGTTCCTAAAATGGACAGAGGTGTCAGCAGACAGAAAGGAAATTCAAAAAGAAAAGAACTTCCTGTGGACTAGTGTTGAGCCGCATAGGCCATATTCGAATTCACGATATTTCGCGAATATATGGACGAATATTCATCATATATTCGCTAAATTCGCATATTCGTAATATTCGCGTTTTATTTTCACATATGCGAAAATTCGCGGATGCGAAAATTAGCATATGCAGAAATTATCATATACAAAAATTAGCATTAGCGAAAATCCGCATATGTGAAAATTCGCACGCCAGTCTCACACAGTAGTATTAGAGCCTTCTTTACACCACACAAGCTGGAAACAGAGAGGGATGATCACTGTGATGTGTACTGTGAAAAAAAAGAAATAAAAAAAACAATATTCGTAATTAGAGATGAGCGAACTTCTCGGCTCGGCAGTTGATGACTTTTCCTGTATAAATGAGTTCAGCTTTCAGGTGCTCCGGTGGGCTGGAAAAGTTGGATACAGTCCTAGGAGACTCTTTCCTAGGAATGTATCCACCTTTTCCAGCCCACGGGAGCACCGGAAAGCTGAACTAATTTATGCAGGATAAGTCATCAACTGCCGAGCCGAGAAGTTCGTGACGAATCGAATTTACTGTAAGTTCGCTCATCTCTATTCGTAATTACGAATATATAGTGCTATATTCGCGAATTCGCGAATAAAATTTGCATTGCAAATATTCGCGAGCAACACTACTGTGGACCATAACAGCAGCTGATAAGAACTGAAAGAATTAAGATTTTAGAAGTAATTTACAAATCTGTTTAACTTTCTGGCACCAGTTGATTTAAAAAAAAAAATATGTTTTTTTCAGTGGAGTACCCCTTTAAAAACTCCAGCTGGATGTCCCGAATGTTGGTGATTCTATGATATAATGTTCCCTGATTACACTTAGACCTCTCCTCAATGATTCCCACAATGAGAAGCTGAATGATGTTGTATTAGTCCTCCCGGCTGCTCCTTTCATGTTCCACTGCCCACACTAATATTAATCTCCATGAATCAATCTTCAAAGTTGGACTGATAAAGCTAAATGTTTCACATGCACTTCTCACTCGGCTGGTTCTCGGGCTACAGGTGAACAATTAATAATAATAAGGAGAAAAATAATTCCCCACCTGCTTGGGTTCATGTGAAGATCTCATGTACGTCCCCTGCATACTATTCTCCGGGAGAGTATAAAGAATGTGAGCTCATTACTAAAAAGATATTTGCTCCAGTTTATTAGTCCATATGTTCTGCATAGTAATGAAGCCATCCTTAAAGGGGTTATCCAGGGAAAAAAAAACATTTCATATTTATATTTATCAACTGAATCCAGAAAGTTAAACAGATTTGTAAATTACTACTATTAAGAAATCTTAATCCTTTCAGTACTTATGAGCTGCTGAAGTTGAGTTGTTCTTTTCTGTCTAAGTGCTCTCTGATGACACCTGTCTCGGGAACTGTCCAGAGAAGAAGCAAATCCCCATAGCAAACCTCTTCTACTCTGTGCAGTTCTCGAGACAAGCAGAGATGTCAGCAGAGAGCACTGTTGGCAGACAGAAAACAACAACTCAACTTCAGCAGCTGATAATTATTGGAAGGATTAAGGTTTTTTAAGATTTACAAATCTGTTAAATTTTATGGAGCCGGTTGATATAAAAAAAAAAAAAAAGTGTTAGGGCAAAAGAAAAATTTTCTCCAGGGCTGGAGGGTTGTGTAAAAAGCGTATTATACTTACCTCCTCCAGTCCTTCATAGCTGCAGCACCAACGTTCCTGCTCCTCTACTGGTCTCCAGTTCTTCCAGGTTGTGTGCTGTCCCGTCCCAACTGTAGCCGGGCACCCCTGTGGCCACTAACTGGCTGAGCGGGTAGGTCCAGTGGGGATGGGGCGGTACACAACCTGGAACAAGTGGAGACCAGTGGAGGACAGGGGTGTTGACGCAGCAACATAGGAGGTGAATATAGTATGTGTATTATTTTTATATAACCCAAGTCCCAAAGTATATTTTTCCTTTGACCAGACAGCTTTTTTAAAGGCGATTGTTCAATACAAAAAAAAGTTGTTTGCGCCAACATCAAGCAGCCATGAGCATGACCGGCAATGTTTCATCCGCATACAACAATCACAATTCAATACCAGCCCTGGTGACACAGTCCACCCCCTACAGGCGGGGAAGGAAGTAGCAGGCTGTGTCCAGTGATTGTACTACTATAACATGATTATATAATATTTAAATTAATTGTTAGCAAAGTAAAACCACACAAGAACCAATTAAGTATTAGGCTAAAAGTAGTCATTAAAGGGGTAGTCCAGTGGTGAAAAACGTATCCCCTATCCTAAGGATAGGGGATAAGTTTGAAATCGCGGGGGGTCCAACCGCTGGGGCCCCCTGCGATCTCTCTGTACGTGGGCCAGGCTCTCCGGCCAGATAGCGGGTGTCGACCTCAGCACGAAGCGGCGGCCGACACGCCCCCTCAATACATCTCTATGGCAGAGCCGGAGATTGCCGTAGGCAGCGCTTCGGCTCTGTCATAGAGTTGTATTGAGGGGGCGTGTCGGCCGCCGCTTCGTGCGGAGGTCGACACGCCCCCTTCCCGCGGGCTGTCGGGGCTCCGTACAGGAGATCGCAGGGGGCCCCAGCGGTCGGACCCCCGCGATCTCAAACTTATCCCCTATCCTTAGGATAGGGGATGAGTTGTTCACCACTGGGTCACCACTGGACTACTCCTTTAAACACCATGAAGGGGTGGCCCAGTTTGGACAATATTGGTTAAAAGACAAAAATCCAATCACATAGTGCCATAGGATGCTCCACAATTAGCCACAATCTGTGACAAAATTTGGCTTTAAGTTCCGTTTCCCTGCAGCGCCATCCAGGGAAAATAAGTCATTACAGAAAAAGACATGAATGTATTCAAGATGTATCAGTAATGTTCAAATGCCTTAGACTGCAGTTATCCATGTTGATTTTCTTTCTTGGATATGTTTTATGTCTGTTGTTAATCAAAAAAACTTTTCTAAATAAACAATTATAAAAAAAAAAAAAAAAAAAAAAAATATTTTTTGGAGAGAAAATTAAACAGCTATTTATATGATGGGCATGTCTAAAATAAGGTTTACATGTCTTATAGGTTAATGTCATTGGTTAAAAATTGGTAGGTAGCCCAATAGGTAGTTAGAAAAAAACAACATACTTGCTTCTTGTCCAGTGCAGTGCACATACAGTTGAAGGTGGGAAGGGCGGCGGGCCGACGAGCTAGGCAGCGGGCCATCTAGGCAGGCGGGAGTCGGATTAAATAAATATATATATATATATATATATATATATATATATATATATATATATATATGTATGCGTGTGTGTGTGTGTGTTTGTGTGTGTGAAAGAAACAAATTTCATCCCCCTGTAAAAGTGCCACCTGGGTCCTATGGACCTAGTGGGGCCCATGGTAGGGCCATCCCTGATCGTAGGGAATGTCCATTCTTTAAGACACTGTGATCTCAAGAATAGGGATCTTAGTATTCCATCTGAATGGACCAGCAGTCATGGGTGCACACAGGCGCTTTATTCTTTCTCTACAGGAGCCAAAAATGTGTAGATATAGTATAGGTATCCACCAACCAGAGATTAGCAGATCTCCCAGTCTAATGAATGAAAATGAAAAGGATACAGGGGAGGTGAATAAAACGTAACTTTTAATTGTATACTGAAATAAAATACACAAAAAAAGTGAATGCACTGGAGCCAGCGCCAGGAGCTTGTGACGTCATAGCTCCGCCCCCTCACGATGTCACACCCTGCCCTCTCAATGCAAGTCTATGGGAGGGGGCGTGATGGCTGTCACGCCCCCTCCCATAGACTTGCATTGAGGGGCGGGGCATGACATCATGACGGGGCGTGGCTATGACGTCATGAGCTCCCGGCGCCGGCTCCAGCGTTTGAAACAGTTTGTTCCAAATGCTGAGCAGCGGAGTACCCCTTATTTATCTGGACCTTATTTATCTGGACCTCTGATACAAGTCCTTCTACTGCCCACACAGTGCTTAAGGGGGTTGTCCCACTATAAGAATGTATCCCCTATCCACATCATAGCGAATAATTGCCTAATCAGGGGTTGGTGAACTCTGAGACCTCCTGCAATATCCAGATTGTGGACCCAAGGCTCCTTTCAGAGCAGTGGTCACGCGTTTGCACTGACACGCCATTCATTCTCTTCCGGTGCCTATTAAATTGTAAGCTTCAGAGCTTAACCCCTTAAGGACCAAGCCCATTTTCACCTTAAGGACCAGAGTGTTTTTTTCACATCTGACCACTGTCACTTTAAGCATTAATAACTCAGGGATGCTTGAATTTGATTCCGAGATTGATTCCGAGATTGTTTTTTCGTGACATATTCTACCGTATATACTCGAGTATAAGCCGACCCGAGTATAAGCCGAGACCCCTAATTTCAACCCAAAATCCCCCCTTCATCATCCCCTTGTCATCATCCCACACATCCCCTTATCATCCCACACATCCCCCCTTCATCATCCCCTTGTCATCATCCCACACATCCCCTTATCATCCCACACATCCCCCCTTCATCATCCCCTTGTCATCATCCCACACATCCCCTTATCCCACACATCCCCCCTTCATCATCCCCTTGTCATCATCCCACACATCCCCTTATCCCACACATCCCCCCTTCATCATCCCCTTGTCATCATCCCACACATCCCCCCTTCATCATCCCCTTGTCATCATCCCACACATCCCCTTATCATCCCACACATCCCCCCTTCATCATCCCCTTGTAATCATCCCACACCCCCCCCCCTTCATCATCCCCACCCCCCTTCATCATCCCCACACCCCCCCCCCCCCTTCATCATCCTCTTCTCATCATTCGCCCTCAGTGGTCTTCAACCTGCGGACCTCCAGAGGTTTCAAAACTACAACTCCCAGCAAGCCCGGGCAGCCATCGGCTGTCCGGGCTTGCTGGGAGTTGTAGTTTTGAAACCTCCGGAGGTCCGCAGGTTGAAGACCACTGCGGCCTTCAACATGCGGACCTCCAGAGGTTTCAAAACTACAACTCCCAGCAAGCCCGGGCAGCCATCGGCTGTCCGGGCTTGCTGGGAGTTGTAGTTTTGAAACCTCCGGAGGTCCGCAGGTTGAAGACCACTGCGGCCTTCAACATCATCCAGCCCCCTCTCACCCCCTTTAGTTCTGAGTACTCACCTCCGCTCGGCGCTGGTCCGGTCCTGCAGGGCTGTCCGGTAAGGAGGTGGTCCGGTGAGGAGGTGGTCCGGGCTGCTATCTTCACCGGGGGCGCCTCTTCTCCGCGCTTCCGGCCCGGAATAGAGCCGTTGCCTTGACAACGACGCATCTGCGTGGTTGTCAAGGCAACGTGACTATTCTGAGGCCGGGCCCGAAGCGCTTAGAAGAGGCCTCCCCGGTGAAGATAGCAGCCCGGACCACCTCGTCACCGGACCACCTCCTCACCGGACAGTCCTGCAGGACCGGACCAGCGCCGAGCGGAGGTGAGTACTCAGAACTAAAGGGGGTGAGAGGGGGCTGGATGATGTTGAAGGCCGCAGTGGTCTTCAACCTGCGGACCTCCGGAGGTTTCAAAACTACAACTCCCAGCAAGCCCGGACAGCCGATGGCTGCCCTGGCTTGCTGGGAGTTGTAGTTTTGAAACCTCTGGAAGTCCGCAGGTTGAAGACCACTGCGGGTGGCGGAGTTCACTCGAGTATAAGCCGAGGGGGGTGTTTTCAGCACGAAAAATCGTGCTGAAAAACTCGGCTTATACTCGAGTATATACGGTAGTTTAACATAGCAGTAAAATGTTGACGATACTTGCATCATTTCTTGGTGAAAAATTCCAAAATTTCATGAAAAATTTGAAAATTTTGCAATTTTCGAACTTTGAAACTCTCTGCTTATAAGGAACATAGACATACCAAATAAATTATATACTGATTCACATATACAATATGTCCACTTTATGTTTGCATCATGAAGTTGACATGTTTTTACTTTTGGAAGACATCAGAGGGCTTCAAAGTATAGCAGCAATTTTCAAATTTTTCACAAAATTTTCTAAATCTGAATTTTTCATGTACCAGTTCAGTTTTGAAGTGGATTTGAAGGGCCTTCTTATTAGAAATACTCCATAAAGGATGCCATTATAAAAACTGCACCCCTCAACATATTCAAAATGACATTCAGAAAGTGTGTTAACCCTTTAGGTGTTTCACAGGAATAGCAGGAAAGTGAAAGAGAAAATTCAAAATCTGCATTTTTTACTCTCGCATGTTCTTGTAGACCCAGTTTTTTTAATTTTTATAAGGGGTAAAAGGAGAGAAATCCCCCCAAAATTTGTAACCCAATTTCTCTCGAGTAAGGAAACACCTCATATGTGTATGTCAAGTGTTCGGCGGACGCAGTAGTAGAGGGCTCAGAAGGGAAGGAGAAACAATGGGATTTTGGAGAGTGAATTTTTCTGAAATAGTTTTTGGGGGGCATGTCACATATAGGAAGCCCCTATGGTGCCAGAACAGCAAAAAAAATCCACATGGCATACCATTATGGAAACTAGACCCCTCAAGGCACGTAACAAGGGGTCCAGTGAGCCTTAACACCCCACAGGTGTTTCACGACTTTTTGTTAAAGTCAGATGTGTAAATACATTTTTTTTTCACTAAAATGTTGGTTTTCCCCCAAATTTTACAAAATGAAATTTTTTATCTGGGGGGGAGGGGGGCTGTGTAAGGGTATGTGTATGTAGCGTTTTACTTTTTATTTTGTGTAATGTAGTATAGTGTAGTGTTTTTAGGGTACACTCACACGGCTGGGGTCTACAGCAAGCTTCCCGCTGGGAGTTTGAGCTGCGGCGGAAAAATTGCTGCATCTCAAACTTGTAGCAAGAAGCTCGCTGTAGACCCCGGCCGTGTGAATGTACCCTGTACATTCACATGGGGGGGGGGGGGAGTGCAAACCTCCAGCTGTTGCAAAACTACCACTACCAGCATGCCCTTTGGCTGTCCGTGCATGCTGGGGTTGAAGTTCTGCAACAGCTGGAGGCACACTGGTTGCAAAACACAGAGTTTGTTACTTAACTCAGTGTTTCACAACCAGTGTGCCTCCAGCTGTTGCAAAACTACAACTCCCTGCATGTATGGTCTATCAGTGCATGCTGGAAGTTGTAGTTTGCAACAGCTGGAGGCACACTGGTTGTGAAACACTGTTAGGTAACAAACTTTGCAACCAGTGTGCCTTCAGCCGTTGCAAAAACTACAACTCTCAGTATGCAGTGACAACTGAGGGCATGCTGGGACCTGTAGTTATGCAACAGCTGGAGGCATACTACTAACACTCCCAGCATGCCCTTTGGCTGTCCGTGCATGCTGGCGGTTGTAGTTATGCAACAGCTGGAGGCACACTGGTTGCAAAACACTGAGTTTGTTACTTAACTCAGTGTTTCCCAAAAAGGGTGCCTCCAGCTGTTTCAAAACTGCAACTCCCAGCATGCACGGACAGCCAAAAGACATGTTGGGAGTTAGTTTTGCAACATCTGGAGGGTCCCAGTTTGGTGACCACTATGCAGTGGTGTCCAAGCTGTAGCCCTCCAGATGTTGCAAAACTTCAACTCCAAGCATGCCCAGACTGTCAAGGCATGCTGGGAGTTGTAGTTGTGCAACATCTGAAGGGCCAGATGTGACAGAACTACAACTCCCAGCATGCCCATATTGTCTGGGCATGCTGGGAGTTGTAGTTTTGCAACATCTGGAAGGGCTACAGTTTGGATACCACTGAACAGTGGTCTCCAAACTGTGGGCCTCCAGATGTTGCAAAACTACAACTCCCAGCATGCCCAGACAGCATTTGGCTGTCCGGGTGTGAGGTGAAATTTCCGAACCTGTCCACAATCTTCCCCCCGCTCTGCGCCGACATTCAGGGGCGGGCAGAGCGGGGATTTCACCTTTAACCTCCCGCCCCCCTCCTGCCATTGGTCGCTAGCCCAAATGACCAATGGCAGGGGTTTATGAGCTAGGTGGCAGCTGCCACCTCGGTCCTATCCCTTAGGATGATCGGGGCTGTCTCTGACCGCTACGATCATCCCTATTTTCCGGGCGATCTGGTCACCAGAGAACCAATCAGCCCGGAACCCCGCAAGTCCTTGTCATTAGTCAGTCACTGACTGACTGACTAATGACAACGATCAGCAGTAGGGGACCAGTCTGATTGGTCCCCTGCTGCATAGTGTCATCGGTCAGCTGTCCAGAACAGCTGAGATGACGTTTCTATCACCATGCCAACGGACATGGTGATAGAAAATGTATTGGACGTTTATACATGTCCATTTGCGTTAAGTCACAGGAAAAATGGACGTGTATACACGTCCATTTGCGGGAAGGGGTTAAAGTTGGTTCCCATTTTGTTGGGACAAACCCCAAAATTGGACCAAGCTAGTTTGCTGAAGTGGGTGTTTTGTAGGGGGTTGCCAGACAGCCTTGGGGTGGGAATTTAATGTCCTGATTGTGGCTTTCAAAATGTTTGGGACATATGTTATAGGGGTCAGAGGTCATGTCCATTTGTCTGTATGGGGCCTAGATATTTCTGATGGCAGCACTGGTGACTCCACTATGCAGTACATTACATTATTTTAGCTGCGTGTGGTGATGGTTCCACTGCTCAATGTTCTTATTTAAGAAAAGGTAATTTGGCCAATGTATAATACTATTATTTAGGGGCCATACTGTACAGAGCTTATGACTAGGCATTGAGGCAAATATAGAAGTAAATCCTAATGCCCCACACAGTATATCGACCTTTGTAAGAGGGCCAGCAATCAGCCGACGAATGGCAAAACACCCGATCGTCAGCTGATCATACCAATTTAACCTGCCAGAAAACCATTTCTCATCGACCGCACATCTCTCTTTGTAATAGGGGAGGGAAGGCTGATGGATGATGGAAGCAGAGCGCTGGATGTATGATTGGGCCAGCGATGTGGCCCTCTTTGCATGATCCTCAAGCCTTGTAATAGGCCACATTATTGCTTGTCAGGCCACATCATAGGGCCCATAGCAGATCATTCAACATAAGTCTGTCCCTGGTTACAAGTACTTAGCAGATTTTTAATATGGTTGTCTTCTTCTTAACCTTTGGGGCCACTTTGTACTAATCCAACCCTGTCCTAAGGTAAGACCTGTCTGATGGACAGGGAAGTGCACACATAAGAATAAAATGGGCTAGAGCCCCTGCCCCCTTTCTGCACCTGCTCCTCTAGTGCCCTCACAAAAGGAGCTGCAGACTCAGGGTGACAGGTGCAGTAAAAGGATCTGTTGCTGAGGATTTGTAAGTGCGTTTAATGCAGGGTGCTGTGGCCTTCCAGCATGAAGGGGGCACCACTTACCCTGTCGTTATCTATTGTTTCTCTGCTCCTCTCCACACGGAGGAGACAAGAGCAGAGAAGGCAGAAAGAAGCCCCGCCCACAGTCTGTCCCGGCCAGAAACTCCAGTCTGTGCAGAGGGATGGGGACCTTACTGTAAGTAACTGTGTACAGTGAGACAAAAAAGTATTTAGTCAGCCACCAATTATGCAAGTTCTCCCACTTAAAAAGATGAGAGAGGCCTGTAAATATCATCATAGGTATACCTCAACTATGAGAGACATAATGAGAAAAAAAATCCATAAAATCACATTGTCTGATTTTTAAAGAATTTATTTGCAAATTAGGGTGGAAAATAAGTACCGTATTTTTCGCCCTATAGGACGCACCAGCGTATAAGATGCACCCAATTTATAGGTGCAAAATCTAAAAAAATAAAGATTTTGAACCCAATAGTGGTCTTCAACCTGCAGACCTCCAGATGTTGCAAAACTACAAGTATAAATTCATAAAAAATCAGACAATGTGATTTTATGGATTTTTTTTCTCATTATGTCTCTCATAGTTGAGGTATACCTATAATGAAAATTACAGGCCTCTCTCATCTTTTTAAGTGGGAGAACTTGCACAATTGGTGACTGACTAACCCCTTAAGGACTCAGCCCATTTGGGCCTTAAGGACTCAGACTATTTTATTTTTACGTTTTCGTTTTTTCCATATTTTCATCTACAGACTAGTATGAGGGCTTGTGTTTTGCGTGACCAGTTGTCCATTGTAATTCCATCACTCACTTTACCATAAAATGTATGGCGCAACCATAAAAATACTATTTGTGTGGGGAAATTAAAAAGAAAACCGCAATTTAGCGAATTTTGGAAGGTTTCTTTTTCACGCCATACAATTAAAGGTAAAAATAACATGTGTTCTTTATTCTTTGGGTCAATACGATTAAAATAATACCCATGATAATATACTTTTCTATTACTGTTGCGCTTAAGCAAAATCGCAAACTGTTTAACCAAATTAGTACGTTTAAAATCCCCCCCATTTTGAAGACCTATAACTTTTTGCGCCGTGATCTGTACTTTTTATTGATACCATATTGATATAAAACGTTATAAAAAAAAGCAGCAATTTTTGACTTTTCTTTTTTTTACGTTCATGCCGTTCACCATATGATATCATTAACCTCTTATTTTAATAGTTCGGATATTTACACATGCGGTTATACCAAATATGTATTTAAAATATATTTTTTAAACTTTTTGGGGGTGAAAATGGGACAATTTACGTTTTTATTGGGGGAGGGGGGTTTTCCCATTTTTTTTTACTTTTTTACTTTTATTTTTACACTTTAATAGTCTCCATAGGGGACTATTTATAGCAATCATTTGATTGCTAATACTGTTCAGTGCTATGTATAGGACATAGCACTGATCAATATTATCGGTCATCTTCTGCTCATGTCTGCTCGATCTCAGACCAGAGCAGAAGACCCGTGGAAGGCAGCGGAGGCAGGTGAGGGGACCTCCGTCTGCCATTCTGGATAATCGGATCGCAGCTGCAGCGCTGCGGGTGATCCGATCATCCATTTTGGTGACCATAATGCTGCAGATGCTGTGATCTTTATTGACCACGGCATCTGAGGGGTTAATGGCGGACATCCGCGCGCTATCAGCAGCCGGGACCTGCTGCGCATGACCCGAGCATCTCTCCGATGCTCGTGGTTATGTATCGGATGTAAATGTACGTCCTGCGTCGTACATTTACGTCCGGCGTTGTTAAGGGGCTACATACTTTTTTGCCCCACTATATATATATGTGAATGAATGTATATGTGCTTGTATGATGTGTCTATATGTGTGTGTGTCTACTCTGTGCAGAGAGGCATAGGGCCCTTACTGTAAGTAATTATTTGTATATATGGGAGTGAATGTATGTGTGTGTGTACCTGTATGAGTCATGTGCCTGTTGGCTATATCTGTTTGTATATATACCATGTCATATATGTGTCTGTGTATATATGTTTCCATATATATATTTGTACCTGTATGTATGTCTGACAAAATCTCCATTTGTGTGAATATTACCTATGTACTATATGTGCTTTTTGGTAATGTGCTTGTACGCATGTGTGTATGTAGGTGCCAGTGTATATATGTAAAGACAAAAACACCAAGAGCGCTCCATAGTGCAATTAAAAGAGGGTAAAATACACATAAACTATTGAAATGCGCTTACCCAGGTGGTTGTGCTGACAAGCAGGCACAACACTGGTAAAGATGTGATTCCAAAGTGCAGCCGATCCCTTCCACCAACTAGTGGTGTCCAAATGGCCAACAATAACCTCCAAACCACTTAGGGATTCTCTAGGCGCAAGCAAAGGATAGCGGCAATAGACATGGCAACAGTGCTTAATAATAAGATCAGGTAAATATAACCGAGGTATTTAATAGGAAATATTAAATTCTCCCCCTTTATTTAAATATATGGTTAAAAAAATGTTGCGCCTCTTTCTTGATTTTTCGTGCCAAACAGTTACAATTCTGCACCAATCTATGCGCCAAAATTGCAAACTCGGGGAAAAATACGCTGGATAATTTGTATCTGAGGAAGAAAAAACGAAAACACATATGAAAAAAATAAAAATGGCCTGGTCTTTAGGTCAAAATGGGCTTGGTCCTTAAAAAAACATTTATATGGGTGTGTAGGTGACAAAATAAAAGCTTTAGTACTTTGAGAATGAGTGCTGCAAAAAAGAATAATGTACAATTAATAAAAAAAAATAATTGGTCCTTAAAGGGTAGCTCCCACCATCCTATATATTTTTTTTTCTGTCCCTGCCTATTGCACATCTATCCCTAACCCCTCCCTGCTTTTAATTATTATTTTTTACTATATTAAAAATGCCTTTTTGTCTGCCTGGCTGTGTGCTCACTACCAGGCAGACTTCCCATGCAGGCACCACGTCACTGATGCCTGCTGGGGCCGACATCAGCCCTTAGTTCATCTACACAGGGTGCCTCCAGCTGTTTCAACACTACAACTCCCAGCTTGCCCTGACATCTATTGGCTGTCAGGGCATGCTGGGAGTTTTAGTAGTGAAACAGCTGGAGGCACCCTGTGTAGATGAACTATAAGTTAATGCCATGCAGCGCTACCCCGGTCCCTACGTCACACGGCCCCACCGCCCCCCCCCCCCCCCCCCCCCGGTCTGGAACCAGGAACCCCGCTCTCCTCCAACCCCCGTTATAACCATCAACTCCCCTAAATAATCATAAAAAACATACTTACTGATACTGCAGGGTCCGGCATCGGGCGTGCAAGGGCAGCGGCGGCGACGACATGTGCGGGAGGAGTGGCCTCCCAGCCAGTGGCCGGGGAGCCAATGCGCTTGCTCGGGCCTCTCTGATTGACAAGCAGGGAGCGAGCGCAGTGTAAATGAATTAGGACCGATTGCCTGGCCGCAAACGGTCCGACTTCAGGCGTGACGTCACGCCGTGCTGCAGCCAGCCACTAGGAGGGAGATCGGTTTTCAAACGTAAAATTCACCCTGAAAATGAAAAAATAAATAATGAAAATATATTACAGATATGTTGGAGTACATAAGTATTTTATATGAGTAAATGATATGAGTTATTAAGGGTTTAAACTGATTTTAATAGTTATGTACAGCTATATATTGTTTGTCTAGGCTTTTAACATAACATTTAGTACAAAATAAATAAAAATCATATAGGTTTTACACCATCTCAGAGCTGGTGTGAATTTTACTTGATATTTTTCAAGTAAATTGTCTGCACAGCCTTTGAAAATATATAGTAAACTCTCAAATTACGTTGACACGCCCACTTTAACAGTTTTGACGTGAACCGTGCAAACCTTGCAGAAAATTTTGGCGCCAAAATGTTTTATTTTTTACTGCGACGAGCTTTGTAAAGGGAATTTATGAAAGCGCAGTGTATATTTCCTTTATATTGGCACAGTATATTCTTCATGTCTGATGGCACAGTATATACATCCTTAATGGTGGCATTGTATATAGTTAAATAATGCTATAGAGTTCATTAATGGGGGTACGGTATATAATTAAAGGGATATAGGCTGTTTACTTACACTAAAGCCAATACACAGTGTGCAGGTGAACATAAGAAAAATCAAGTTATACTTACTAAAATAAGTCTAGCCATTTTCTAGATATTGCCCCCATTGCTAGTATGCAAAGTCAGTCTTGTGGGCTATGGAGGCGGAGCCAGTTTGCCAAGCTTCCCTTCCTCCGTCCTGTATGCCGTGCTATTTCCGCCCATCTTCTGCATATTTATAATTTTTCTTTCTCATGTCCTAGTTCTTTTTGCCAATTCTTGTAAATTGTAGCATATATGCATATATTTGTGTAGTGCCCATCTCTTCAGTGTGAGAACTAGGACTGTGTGGAGATTCCTGTATGGAGTGGGTACTGGGTGATTGGTGCTGGGTGATTGGTGCTGGGTGATTGGTACTGGGTGATTGGTGCTGGGTGATTGGTGCTGGGTGATTGGTGCTGGGTGATTGGTACTGGGTGATTGGTACTGGGTGATTGGTGCTGGGTGATTGGTACTGGGTGATTGGTGCTGGGTGATTGGTGCTGGGTGATTGGTGCTGGGTGATTGGTACTGGGTGATTGGTGCTGGGTGATTGGTGCTGGGTGAGGCCAGGTACAGTGCACATTCTGTCATATAGAGGTCTATGTGGGACATCATGTCTCCCTCCATCCACCAATGCCACATTGCACCACAGACTGTCCAGGAGTTGGCGGATGCTTTAGTCCAGGTCTGGGAGGACATCCCTGCGGAGACCATCCGCCACCTCATCAGGAGCATGCCAGGGATTGTAGGGAGGTCATAGGGGCACGTGGAGGCCACACACACTAGTGGACCTCATTGTGACTTGTTTTAAGGACATTACATAAAGTTGGATCAGCCTGTAGTGTGGTTTTCCACTTTGATTTTGAGTGTGACTCCATATCCTGACCTCCATGGGTTGATAAATTTGATTTCCATTGATAATTTTTGTGTGATTTTGTTGTCAGCACATTCAGCTATGTAAAGACGAAAGTATTTCATACGATTAGTTCAGATCTAGGATGTGTTATCTTAGTGTTCCCATTATTTTTTTGAGCAGTGTATATTTGGTTAGACATTTCCTGCCTACAGTTTCCTAAAATGTAAATCCAGCACCGCTCCTCCCACCACGAATCTTAGTCTATTTCCTTGCTATAAATACAGAACATGGTAATTTTGTGCCCACAAACTGCAAAATATTTCATAATCTTCTCTTTTAATTAACCAAAAAAAGAAGATTATGTTTGTTTTAGTGTTTCTTGTAAAAACGACTTTGGATGGTTGTGGAGTGACTCATAATGTCTTGGATTAGCCGAAATCCTTTTTCCTGGCACTGCAAGAAAGCAAGTTTAGATGTATTTATAGACGCATATACATGGCAGGTAGAGGGTTTAGCCATATGTACAAGTCTAACACATTATATGGGGCCTTGTTTGTGAAAAGCCTGTGTTTGGTGCTGTTTGTTGAGCTGTATTTGAATAGCAGAGCTTTACCTAGACTATTTGACCATAGACACCATATATATATAACATATTTTATAGTTATCAGAGGCTTTTCCTGGTGGGTATTACAAATTGCTTTCATCTGATCTGCTGGAGGTATAGCTCTGGAAGATGTTATGTTTTCATTTGCCCCATGCAGCTTGGAGGACTTATGACCTCAGTAACGACTCGCAACAAAGTAAGAAAAAAAATCTCATCCCTAAATTACACAGAACGATTTCAGAAAATTTAATGGTTCTGGTTACAGAAATGTGTATTTTGAACAATGATCTTCAAATATAAGGTAATTTGTTAAGACTGAACATAAGTATTACATGACATTTGGGATTTATCTTAGAGCAAATTTCTAAAAAAAAAAAAAAAAAAAAATATCTTTATTTTTCTTCGCATGGATCAAAAAGGAGACGGCAAAAACCACTAAGTACAAAATATGATTTCAGGAATTCTTCCCCATAACATGACTACAGGGTGTCCATGAGGATTTTATACTGCTGTGTTACGTGTTGGGACATATTGATATATATCCTTTCTAAAGATGGCTACTGACTATGAGTTTGCTCACCACAGACCGAGCACTACTGGAATATACAGGTTCCCATCTTCCTCTTTTAGGTATGAGACAAAAAGGGATCAGATTAATTTATCTCGACCCCATCCTAGATAGATTCACGCAGTCATGCAGTTTAGTCCCAGTTAACAAATCACTGGCCAAAACAAGACAAAACTTTGACCAGCGTTTGGTTGAACAGGACCAGTAGGGTAATGGGGTAGGTAAGTTTCGCTTTATTTATTTTTTTTACAGCTTTTTTTACTGCTTTTAATCCTTTTTTGGCATACCACTAGAATATTCCATACCAGTATACACCAATTCCATGTGCAATTCAAGGCGTCCAACCATTCTATTACTAGAATGAAATACAACACCAAAAGCTAAGCCATTTCATCATCTTTTGGCTTTTCTCGAGGCTCCATTGCCAGTTACTGACTATCTGACTGGTTTCACGCTGCAGTATTTTGGTCAGTATTTTGCATCAATATTTAGCCAAAATCAGAAAAGGAACCTACAGAGAAAAAAATCTGATAAAAGTTTTCTGCCCGGCTATCAGGTACAATCCTAGGCCAACCAAAAGCCTCCAAGGTACCCTGTGGGAATCCTTGTTGGGATATGTTCAAACAGCTGCTTGTTTGCACAGATAGTTAGGCCCTGGATTACAAATGTTTCCCAATACCTTACAAGTAGAGATGAGCGAACTTACAGTAAATTCGATTCGTCACGAACTTCTCGGCTCGGCAGTTGATGACTTATCCTGCGTAAATTAGTTCAGCCTTCAGGTGCTCCGGTGGGCTGGAAAAGGTGGATACATTCCTAGGAAAGAGTCTCCTAGGACTGTATCCACTATTTCCAGCCCACTGGAGCACCGGAAAGCTGAACTAATTTATGCAGGAAAAGTCATCAACTGCCGAGCCGAGAAGTTCGTGACGAATCGAATTTACTGTAAGTTCGCTCATCTCTACTTACAAGGAATAAATGAATGAATGAATGAAGGAATGAATAAATAAAAACTTTTATCACTTTTTTAAAATAATGTTTAGTTATATAAATCATATATATATATATATATATATATATATATATATATATATATTGTTTATTTTGTTCCAATTATTTCATTAAACTTTATTTTTGTATGTTGTTTATTAGTTAACTAGTTAATATATTTTGTTTTTATTTATTTTTACATTGTAATGCATTGGAATACATTTCAGGTAACAATGCACTACATAAAAAGTTTAATAAAAATGAATAGATACAACAAAAATGAAGTACATAAAAATAAACATGATAAGCATGATTTATAAAAATAAATTAAGTACATAAAAATAATCATCATAAGCATGATTTATAAAAATAAATTAAGTACATAAAAATAAACATGATAAGCATGATTTATAGCAAAAACATTGTTTTATAAATGTGAAATTAAAAAAAAAATATTATATAATATATTGAAAAATTATACAGTATACATGTTAAATGTAATTTAGATATTTTTTTTAGATATTTTTAAAAACAAAGAGCACTGAACTATATGTAATTAGATTTTTTTTGTTCATTCTGCTAAAAAAATTCATATAAGTTGAACAAACAAAAAAAAAAACCTTAAATAAAAAAGCAAAACAAGACCACTCACAGGAACATCCACAAGAAAGCCAAAATGACATATTTAAAGGGTTAACAAAAACTCTTTACTAGCACTGTATGATACATTAAATAATTGAAACAAACTTTATACAGTATGTGGGGAATATATTGAATTTTGCTTCACACATGTCCTTTTAATGCAAATACATGCTTATTCAATGAATAATAATTGAGAAGGGAAAAGCAAACTTTGAGGTTCTAATGATAAAAGTTTTGGGGAATTCCTCCAAATATTTATAAGCAGCAGAAATGAAGAGAACATCTGCAGCGTATACAGCTAATAGACACAACCGATGTAGCATCCCGCGCTCTGCGCTTTAGGTAATGCACAACAGAGAGGAGCGACGTGCGGAACATGGTCTTCTGCGGTAGTTGAAAGGCTTTGATGCGAGGATCTTAAGGAAATCCTGATCTCACTGGGTATTTCATGGAAATGAAACGCAGAAGGTAGCGTGGATGTGCCCCTGTGAACGCACTGCAAGGATGTGTAAGTGATTGTGATCAAACATATATTTATAAAATAACAAGTACATCATGACAGAGCCACATAGCAGCAGCAATGTATCTATAGATATAGATGTATCTATCTATAGTGATAACATTTACACCTGATCTTTGGTGCTGTGCCGCCTAAAGCATCTCTGCCAAATAGGAAAACACCAATATTACACCTAGGACATGGTAGGTGTGGGCCCTGTTAAAGGGGTTATCCAGGAATAGAAAACTAGAGCTAATTTCTTTTTTTTTTTTTTTTTAAACAGCGCCACCCCTGTATTCAGGTTGTGCGTTGTATTACAACTAGTCTCCATTGACTTCAATGGAACTGAGCTGCAATACCACACACAATCAGAGGACAAGGACAGCACTGTTTTTGAAATAAATTAGCTCTGTGTTTCTGTCCCTGGATAACCCCTTTAATAAATAAGAGTGAAAGATAATAATAAATAAGAGTGAAAGATAATAATAAATAAAAGTGAAAGATAATAATAAATAAGAGTGAAAGATAATAATAAATAAGAGTGAAATGTTTATACACATGTAAGTAAACATTAGAAGTAGAGATGAGCGAATTTACAGTAAATTCGATTCGTCACAAACTTCTCGGCTCGTCAGTTGATGACTTTTCCTGCATAAATTAGTTCAGCTTTCAGGTGCTCCGGTGGGCTGGAAAAGGTGGATACAGTCCTAGGAGACTCTTTCCTAGGAATGTATCCACCTTTTCCAGCCCACTGGAGCACCTAAAGGCTGAACTAATTTACGCAGGATAAGTCATCAACTGCCGAGCCGAGAAGTTCGTGACGAATTGAATTTACTGTAAGTTCACTCATCTCTAATTAGAAGAATAGACATCAATGGAGTTTGATACATTCAGAGATTGTAATATATTTGCTGAGGCCGTTGTGCACAAGTCATTGTAAGAAACTGAGAAGAAGAGGAACATCTAAGAATCTAGAAAGAGGAGTTAGAGCTATATTTTTCTGGAACAAAGCATAATCTTAAAGGGGTACTCCGCTGGAAAACATTTTCTTTTAAATCAACTGGTGCCAGAAAGATAAATAGATTTGTAAATTATACTCAAAAATTGACCACACCTCAAGGGTACTGAAGAAAAAATTGGAAACAGTTCGTTTGAACAAAATGTAGGTAAATTTATTAAAATACAATTAAAATAAGAGCACATAAGCATAAAACAAGTGTTAGATCAATACTGGTGATGAATTGTAATTAATCTGCCATAGGGCCCTAATGGCAATATAGTAAAGATGTATGTGGCACTGCCAAATTTAAGATAATTTTCAATGTTAGTTGTTAAGAAATGCCGATAATCCGGAAAGCAACTGTTACTCCGGCAATTACTCGTTATATAGAATGGTAGTCTCTGCACTATTTAAATTAGACTGTCCAATGTCTCTATATAGATGTAGGTTGGTTCTCACCGTGTCTCAAGCCGCTGGTCACGTACTGAGACGGGCCGATGGTATCAGGTCTTGCGGTTGTTGCAGGGTTACCGGTAGATGTTTCATATGCTGATCATCACGAGCCTGTTAGTTGCGGAGCTCTGGCATGAGACTCCTCTGTGTGGGGTCCGTGCTGTTAGTGTGCCCGTATCGGCGTGACAGGACCCTCGCTTGGATCTTTAAGGCAGGATACTCGTGGTACAGTGGTCCCTCAAGTTACAATATTAATCGGTTCCAGGACAACCATTGTATGTTGAAACCATTGTATGTTGAGACCATAACTCTATGGAAACCTGGTAATTGGTTCTGAAGCCACCAAAATGTCATCCAAAAATAGGAAAAAGTGAGGATTAAAGAATAATAAGTAGATTAATATAGATGAAGCAAATCCTTACATATAAAAGTAAGAAAGAGCTGCTGGGAGCTGTAAATCACTGTCTATGTCAGTGTTTCCCAACCAGGGTGCCTCCAGCTGTTGCAAAACTACAACTCCCAGCATGCCCGGACAGCCTTCGGCTGTCCGGGCATGCTGGGAGTTGTAGTTTTGCAACAGCTGGAGGCACCCTGGTTGGGAAACGCTGGTCTATGTAGAGGACAGGAGCTTCTTCAGGGTCCTGTACAGTACACAATGTCCTAAAAATGTAAAATGGAGCCGTCTTCACCTGGTGTCCAAAGGAGCAGCTAACCCTGGTACAGGTAATGAGTACAGGACATGTAATACCTCCCTGTACTGTAGGGGGCGCTACCAGACACCAGTCAGTGCATACGCTTCAGTAATACAGGGGTTTTACCAGTAAGATGCCCATTCTGATTGGTCGGTTCTTTTAGCCATTGACACGTTTCACAGATCTGGACTGTCTGTACATTGTATGTTGAGTCTGGTTTCAAATTACAATGTCCAGAAAAGACCATTGTATGTTGAAACTATTGTATGTTGAGGCCATTGTAAGTTGAGGGATCACTGTACATGCAGCAGGATGAAGGTGCGCCCGGTGAGTGAGACTGTTGGTTTAGGAGACCAGTTGCAGTAATTGCGTTCCTGTATTGCTCTATCAGATTGAGTTTAGAGCCTAGACGCATTTCAGAGGGCTAAAAATGACCCCTTCCTCAGCAGTTTTGCCTACTGAGGAAGGGGTCATTTTTAGCACCCTGAAACGCGTCTAGGCTCTAAACTCAATCTGAATAGAGCAATACAGGAATGCACTGCCAATTCATATTAAAAATTGTCTTAAATTTGGCAGTGCCACATACATCTTTACTATATTGCCATTAGGGCCCTATGGCAGATTAATTACAATTCATCACCAGTATTGCTCTAACACTTGTTTTATGCTTGTGTGCTCTTATTTTAATTGTATTTTAATAAATTTACCTACATTTTGTTCAAACGAACTGTTTCCAATTTTTTTTTCATTGTGTGCCCACTAGGGCAGTACCCTTGAGGTGTGGTCAATTTTTGAGTATAATTTCTTTAATTTTGATTGGTGGGGATCGATCTTTTGGCCGCATTTAACCTCGGTTACTTTGGTTGTGAGCTGCACACATTTTGTCTTTTGTGTCTAGATTTGTAAATTACTTCTGTTAAAAAATCCCAATCCTTCTAGTACTTATGAGCTGCTGTACAATAGAGAGGAAGTTCTTTTCTTTTTGAATTTCCTTTCTGCCTGACCACAATGCTCTCTACTGACACCTCTGTCCATTTTAGGAACTGTCCAGAGTAGGAGCAAATCCCCATAGCAAACCTCTCCTGCTCTGGACAGTTCCTGACATGGACAGAGGTGGCAGCAGAGAGCACTGTGGTCAGGCAGAAAGGAAATTCAAAAAGAAAAGAACTTCCTGTGCATTTTACAACAGCTGTTAAGTGCTGGAAGGATTGGGATCTTTAAATAGAAGTTACAAATCTGTTTAACTTTCTGGCATCAGTTGATTTAAAAGAAAATGTTTTCCAGTGGAGTACCCCTTTAAGCCATAAAGGGGGGAGGGGGGATTTAATAAGAAAAGTGTTTTACTCACTTCAAGTCAATGATTGATTTCTTTAAGCAGCCTTAGAACATGACTGGGCATTTAATAAGCCAAACCAGAAACCTCCCCCTAGAAGGGGAAGTTACCCATCTGTAGACAGCTGTTTCAGTTTTTTGCCCCTCATCAGTACAGAGCATAACAGGGTATCTATCATTGTGGGACCAAAAAGAAAATGCTCCACCTTATGGAGAATGTCATGGAATCAAGTGGAGACTTATAGGTCATTCATGCTCTATTAAAAATTCTGGATAGAAAGATATGAAAAGCAGCCCTTACACCCCCTTTTTAGAGATAGCTTTCCCTTCAAGTCAAAGTTTGACTCCTTTACGAAGCCTTAGAAAATGACTGGAGATTTAAAACGGTGTACTGACAAAGGGAAAGAACTACGAAACAGCTGTTTACAGCTGTAACTTTCACTTCTGGGGAAATTTTTATAACTCGGCTTACTAAAGGGTTACCCAGGATTAGAAAAACAGAGCAAATTTCTTCTAAAACAGCACTACACGTGTCCTCTGGTTGTGTGTGGTATGACAGCTTGCCTCCATTCACGTCAATGGAATTATGTGTCAATACCACATACAACCTGAGAACAGAAGACTCAACTCTGTTCTCTAATCCTGGATAAACCCTTTAAATCCACAGTCAAGTTCTGATGCTTCTTAAAGGGTACTTCGCCCCTAGACATCTTATCCCCTATCCGAAGGATAGGGGATAAGATGTCAGATCACCTGGGTCCCGCTGCTGGGGACCCCCGGGATCTACCATGCAGCACCCACCTTTAGCGGCTTCCGGAACCGCTCGAAGTCCTCAGGCTGAGTCCATCTCGACCACGTGGATGGAGCCTAGTGACGTCACGGCTCTGCCCCCGTGTGACGTCACGCTCCGCCCCCTCAATGCAAGTCTATTGGAGCGGCATGAAAGCTGTCACGCCCCCTCCCATAGGCTTGCATTGAGGGGGCGGTGCATGACATCACACGGGGACGGAGCTGTGACGTCATTATGCTCCGTCCCCGTGATCGCCAGTAATCAGACCTGGAGCGTACACGCTCAGGGGACTGATTCTAACGGGGTGCGGCGTGGAAGATCCCCAGCGGCGGGACCCCCGCGATCAGGCATCTTATCCCCTATCCTTTGGATAGGGGATAAGATGTCTTAGCGCTGGAATACCCCTTTAAAGGGGTACTTCACTGCCCCAGCGTTTTAAATATTTTGTTCCAAACGGTTGGAGCAGGCAACGGGGGGGGTGTCACGTCCCGGCCAAACCCCTCATGACGTCACGCCATGCCCCCCTCAATGCAAGTCTATGGGAGGGGGCGTGGCTCTGCCACGCCCCCTCCCATAGACTTGCATTGAGGGGGCATGGTGTGACGTCACGAGGGGCGAGGCTGTGACATCACGACCCCCGCCGCCCGGGTGCTGCACAGAGATCACGGGGTCCCAGCTGCGGGACCCCCACGATCAGACATCTTATCCCCTATCCTTTGGATAGGGGATAAGATGTCTAGGGGCAGAGTACCCCTTTAAAAGAGCCAAACACTGACTTGAATATCGACTGCTAAAAAATATATTATTTGGCCCTATTACTGACTATGCAGGGAATATGGGATGTTGTATCTGGAAAAAAAAAACTGAACTTGTTATAAAGCTATAAAGTTATATTATGGATTTATGGACTCAAAGAGCTTTAAATCTAATGCCATGGTGTTAAAGATTATTATGGCTTGTCAGCTGCTGTGCAGGTGGCTCATTTAAAGCCATTTTAATATATTGGAACATGCAGGTGTTATAAATGTCTAAATTGCATCTAATCCGCTGTCCATGGGGGCTTTAGTTCAGAGTCTCCCGTGCACTGAATGTCACAGGAAAGACGAAATTACACGAAGGCTGCACCCACCATAATAGTATCATTCCCATGAGTGACTGTCCAAAGTCTAGATATGGACAAGAGTGAAACCCACGTCTGTTGATCTAGGCTGAAATAGCATATCCTTATGACAGCTGCAATACCAAAAGATTATCTTTTCAGCTTCAATCCGCTGTCCTGCGATGGCCGTACAGGGGAGCATATGTTCTCACATAGAAAAATAAATATTTTCCCTGTAATTTCACAATCTAAACGGTTCAGAATGCTCCTTATTAAGCCCTGATACCTAATGTTTAAAGGGGTACTCCCGTGGAAAACTTGATTTATTTATTTTTAAATCAACTGGTGCCAGAAAGTTAAACAGATTTGTAAATTAATTCTATAAAAAAAAAAAAATCTTAATCCTTCCAGTACTTTTTAGAGGCTGTATACTTCAGAGGAAATGCTTTTCTTTTTGGATTTCTCTGATGTCATGAGCACAGTGCTCTCTGCTGACCTCTGCTGTCCATTTTTGGAGGAGAAAATCCCCATAGCAAAAATATGTCGCTCTGGACAATTCCTAAAATGGACAGCAGAGGTCAGCAGAGAGCAATGTGGTCGTGACATCAGAGAAATCCAAAAAGAAAAGCATTTCCTCTGTAGTATACAGCCCATAAAATTTATTGGAAGGATTAAGATTTTTTTAATAGAAGTAATTTACAAATCTGTTTAACTTTCTGGCACCAGTTGATTTAAAAAAAAAAAAAAAAAAAAAAAGTTTTCCATGGGAGTACCCCTTTAAATTCAGTGTCTGACTCAAACAATATTTTGTTCTTGTTGGGTACAAATGTTTGTTCAAATTTATTTCTTAATGTATCTTTTTGTTTTACAGGTCTCCAAATCCCCTGCACAGATAAAGGCTTAAACAGTGTTATTTTTTACGACGTCCTGAAATGCTGTTTTAGGGTGCGTTCACACGGGCGTATTTGTCAGCGGATCGCAGCTGCGGATCCGCTGACAAAGGCCCCTAAAGTGCTGCCCTCTTTGTGCCTGCAAATAGCGGCAATCCGCCGCTACCAGCAGACACACTGTGAAGTGCGAGTCGCAGTGTATCCGCACATCCCGCACATCGCGGCCGCAACCCCAGCTCCCTGAGCTACACAGAGAGCGGCCGCGATTTGTGCGAGTACACTGCAGGGTAACTCGCACATCGCAGTGTGTCTGCTGGTAGCGGCGGATTGCCGCTATTAGCAGGCACAAAGAGGGCAGCACTTTAGGGGCCTTTGTCAGCGGATCCGCAGCTGCGGATCCGCTGACAAATACACCCGTGTGAACGCACCCTTAGGGTAGGATCACACGGAACGGATCCACAGCGTATTTTATGCTGCGGATCTGCTGATGACGGACCCTACAGGTGTGCCTCCAGCTGTGCCTGCCTGCTCGTGGCGGCAAATTGAGATCTGCAATAGCGAAAAGGCAAAAGGTTATCCCTCTCTAAGCGCTGCTTCTCCAGATGGAATCACACGACAAGAAGGTTGGAATGAACGAGAATTTTTATTATACCAATGACGCGTTTCGGGGGTATACACCCTTCCTCAGATATACAATAAATATGACATTTAATGGTGGGACAAATCCTATAAAGGGGAACTCTATTGCTAGACATCTCATCCTCTATCCAAAGGATCGCATAATGTTCAGAACGCTGGGTGTCTGCACGTCGGGTGTCTGCACCCAGCGGCCGGACCCCGCAATCAGAAATCTTATTCACTATCCATTGGATAAAGGATCCAACAGATAAAGGGTGTGTTCCTGCTTCCACCACAAGGGGGTTGCAGCTTACTGGACACTGTGTTATTGGTGAGGACAATGAATAAACTATAGGCAGTAAGCTCATGGGCCAGGGCAGCATGTGGTTCAGTGGTCATTGTTAACTTGCAGCATTTGGGGTCCTTTGTTCAGATTTGACAAGGTGCAACATCTGCATGGAGTTTGTATATTATGTCCATATTTATGTGGGTCTCCTCTGGGTGCTCTAGTGTCTACTCACACTCCAAAAACATTCTCAAAGACATTTAGATTGTGAGCCGCTTTAACAATATCAGCTGGTCACTAGATAGCAGAACTTGGCTTTAAAGGGGTACTCTGCCCCTAGACATCTCTAAAGAACAGGGAATAAGTTGTCTGATCGCGGGGGTCCCATAGCTGGGAACCCCGTGATCTCTGAGCAGCACCCAGTGTTCGTTTAGAACACTGGGTGCGGGCAGTCGTGACATCACGGAACACCCCTCGTGACGTCATGCCATGCCCCCTCAATGCATGTCTTTGGGGGCATGGCATGTGACCTGACATCACGAGGGGCATGCCCGTGATGTCACGACCCCCGCCGCTTGCTCCGAGCATTTGGAACAAAATGTTCAGAACGCTGGGGTAGCAGAGTACCCCTTTAACTGTTGCAATCACCTTTCCTGGTTCCTAACTGTAGCTCCAAGTACTCATACATCCCTAGGACTTACAGAAGGGCCAAATGGGATGGCCAGCAAGCAGAAAGGCATACAAGAACATATCAATACTAGGGGGTAACAAGAATGAGATTAGAAACTCAACATTAGATGGACTGAGTGCTGACGCAAACTAATCCAGCACCACTTGGACAAACTCACATAGATCCAAACAGAAATGCACAGGACAGGGATGTTTAAAAGAAAACCTATCCAAAAGAACTGCACCCAAAACTATCTGGGCCTGTGTAATCAAAAACACCTGATCCATACAGGGCTGGCTCCACCTATAGGCAAGTAAGGCACCCGCTTAGAGAGCCCTCTTGGTGGGGGTACCACACCGCCCGTCACAAGTAATTGCACACTGCCTCCACAATACTGTAGCATCCAGGTCCTGACAGCACCCCCATACACACACTTTGATGGCCTGTACGCAGCGCTCCACCTAGGCACAGGCTGACAGACATAATGATACAGCTTGGTCTTGACAGTTTCCCCCTTCCCCTATGTACTGACGTTGATTGATGGCACAGATTGAAGCCTGTGCTCCTCCTAGGCACACATGATTGTCAGGCAGAGATAAAGAGGTGCAGACGTGATCATTCAGCTTCCTGACAGCACTCCGCTACTGCTGCAGAATCTTTCCTTCACTGCTACACAACTGAGGGGTTAAGGACCTTCCTGTCAGTCACGTGACATTCCAGGTCCTTCAACAATGTTCACAGAAAAAGGTAGACAAGTAAGCCGAGTGTATGAAGGATGTCTGTGTGCAAGTAAATCTTATCCTTTAGTCACCTGCAGAACTGCACTTACTATTCTGTTGTTGAATTATGTATTATGCTTCAGTGACCTCCAGAGCTGCACTCACTGTTCTGCTGTCACATAATGGTAAGGCTTCTTTCACACTGTCGTTGTACCCCGTCTGTTAGGCTCTCCATTTTTATTTTTTTTGCTTTTAACGTCCATTATCGGGACGGGACAGAATGGGCAACAACGGGTCTCAATGGATCCCATTGGCCATAATGGGGATGGTTGGGCGCCATTGTTTTTTTAGCTGGAATAGCGGGAGAAAAAGACATGCACCTATTCCTAACGTCCGTTGCCTGCCGGGTCACAACGGCAGTGTGAAAGGGGCCTAAGAGTGTTTGTAGGAAGAGGGGCTAGGAGAAGTCTGCATGACAGCTATGGATCAGACAATGAAACAGTTGCATAAGGCTGTCCGGGTATGCTGAAGTTGTAGTTTTGAAACAGCTGAAGCCACACCGGTTTGGAAACACCAATCTGTCAAAAAAGGTTTTCTGAGTTTAAAGGGGTATTCCAGGAAAAAACTTTAATATATATCAATTGGCTCAAGAAAGTTAAACAGATTTGTAAATTGCTTCTATTAAAAAAATCTTAATCCTTCCAATAATAATCAGCTGCTGAAGTTGAGTTGTTCTTTTCTGTCTGGCAACATTGCTCTCTGCTGACATCTCTGCTTGTCTCGGGAACTTCACAGAGTAGAAGAGGTTTGCTATGGGGATTTGCTTCTACTCTGGACAGTTCCCGAGACACGTGTCATCAGAGAGCACTTAGACAGAAAAGAACAACTCAACTTCAGCAGCTCATAAGTACTGAAAGGATTAAGATTTTTTAATAGAAGCAATTTACAAATCTGTTTAATTTTCTGGAGCCAGTTTTTTTTTCCTGGATAACCCCTTTAATAGGATACGTCTTAAACGAGGGGGTCCCAATGACTGTTCATGCCTCAAGTCCACCAATACCAGCACTGCTCCCTAACATCTCTCCACTGTAACTTATAAAGAGAGGATCTGTACAGGGGACCACTTTCTGACATCCATATATACCTTCAGTGTAGATGCACAGATGGACAGAACTTTTTTTGCCAGGGGCAGCCCTTTAACACTTATATAAATATAATTTCCAGGACTTTTCTTCTTAAATAAACATAAATTATGGGGGGGGGGGAGAGATTCCGTAACTTTTTGTTCTTTTCCACATAAACCATCGATTACATTCCGTAGGTTTTCCCGAGAATTTAAACATATAGAAATATACACATATATTTTGACTTAATCCGTATGGCAGGAATCTGTCTGATCCCTATCTGTAAAACAGAATATCACACTGTGAACTAAAAACAGTATCTAATATCGTTAATACCAAGATCTGAGAACCTCCAGCGCTCCGCATACCAAACTGCAGAGTATATTTTTCTAAGTGATATTATAATCAACTCCGTATGTCTGAAAAGGTGTTAAAAATTGGGCAGCAGATTGAATTTTCGGTAACCAGTACCAGGCTCCAGAATTCCTACAAATCTGCTTGTAACTGGTAGGGAAATATAATCTAATTTTTAATATGCCGTCTGCACAGAAGGAAAGTCTATAATATTTAATATGGTAAATTAAACATAAGTATGCACTACTGAATTTCATGTAAGACCCGAATGCGTTCTGATATGTGAGGCAAAGTAGTCATTACAATTACATTACCCTCTGTCCAGGCTGAAATGGATTCTATTCAAATGTATTTCAAATGTCTCATCAGAGGCTTAAAGGGGTACTCCTGCGGAAAACTTTTTTTGGTGCCAGAAAGTTAAACAGATTTGTAAATTATTACAATGCAGGTTTGGAGAGGCTCTTGTCAATCAAATAACCATATGACCTGGGCTGCCCAATTAAATCACCTATACCCAAGGTGATGCAAATAATTCAATATGCTAATAAAAAATAAATTGGGGCTCAAGGTCTTGAACAAATGGCCATAAGATGTAGATTTAGATAAAATAAATATATATATATATATATATATATATATGACTAGTGCAGATAGGCGTCCCACAGGGCCCTTGTGATGACGCCGCTCCAACTAATTGAATATGACAATAAGTAAAATAGTAAGTGTATAAATATACAGATATTAAAATATTAAAAATGAGACCACTTAAAAATAAAAAGGGTAGATAAATATAAGCTCATCTAATTGGTGCGCTCATTTTCTCCTTCCAAGATGGCGCAATATGTATAAATATCAATTCAATAGCAGTAACCAGTAGTAACCATGAATGAAAAGTCAGCCGGCAGCAATAAATCCCAATAGATTCAATAGTAAACATAGAGAAAAGCTGGCCAGCATAAATACTTTGTTTCAACAGGTAATTAGAGTTCAAGTCTCTAGAGCAGTCACTTTGTAACAAGTTGAACAGATTTATACTGTAACAACAATATGGTATTTGATGGTTATAAACTGTGCTAGAGACACTGGCAATTATAACAGGTAATTTTGTATCTCACCACTCCCGGGTATGTTCGGTTGCGGTCACCTCTGCGATCTCCTCTGTGATGCAGTCCTCGCAGTGAGTTTGCCCCCAGCTATCTCTCATAGCGTGAGGGAACACCACCGGAGACTCGACCGTTATAACAGGTAATTTTGTATCTCACCTCTCCCGGGTATACTAGGTTGCGGTCACCTCTGCGATCTCCTCTGTGATGCAGTCCTCGCAGTGAGTTTGCCCCCAGCTATCTCTCATAGCGTGAGGGAACACCACCGGAGACTCGGCCGTCTCCCACAGTGGTGGTGGTGGATGGTGGTGGGCACCTAGATAGTAGTTGTGAAGTGCTGGCACGGTGCTATCCCGGTGGTGATCCTGTAGTACTAGCACAGTGGTGGTATCCGTAACCACGATCCGGCAACCACTGCCACCGATACCACCACTGTGCTAGTACTACAGGATCACCACCGGGATAGCACCGTGCCAGCACTTCACAACTACTATCTAGGTGCCCACCACCATCCACCACCACCACTGTGGGAGACGGCCGAGTCTCCGGTGGTGTTCCCTCACGCTATGAGAGATAGCTGGGGGCAAACTCACTGCGAGGACTGAATCACAGAGGAGATCGCAGAGGTGACCGCAACCGAACATACCCGGGAGTGGTGAGATACAAAATTACCTGTTATAATTGCCAGTGTCTCTAGCACAGTTTATAACAATCAAATACCATATTGTTGTTACAGTATAAATCTGTTCAACTTGTTACAAAGTGACTGCTCTAGAGACTTGAACTCTAATTACCTGTTGAAACAAAGTATTTATGCTGGCCAGCTTTTCTCTATGTTTACTATTGACTGAGTACTGAGAGAATCTATTGGGATTTATTGTTGCCGGCTGACTTTACATTCATGGTTACTACTGGTTACTGCTATTGAATTGATATTTATACATACTGCGCCATCTTGGAAGGAGAAAATGAGCGCACCAATTAGATGAACTTATATTTATCTACCCTTTTTATTTTTAAGTGGTCTCATTTTTTATATTTTAATATCTGTATATTTATACACTTACTATTTTACTTATTGTCATATTCAATTAGTTGGAGCGGCGTCATCACAAGTGCCCTGTGGGACGCTTTTCTCCACTAGTCATATATATATATATTAATAAATATTTATTTTATCTAAATCTACATCTTATGGCCATTTGTTCAAGTCCTTGAGCCCCAATTTATTTTTTATTAGCAGATTTGTAAATTACTTCTATCAAAAAATCTTAATCCTTCCAATACATTTTAGGGGCTGTATACTACAGAGGAAATGCTTTTCTTTTTGGATTTCTTTGATGTCATGACCACAGTGCTCTCTGCTGACCTCTGCTGTCCATTTTAGGAACTGTCCAGAGCAGCATATGTTTGCTATGGGGATTTTCTCCTGCTCTGGACAGTTCCAAAAATGCACAGCAGAGATCAGCAGAGAGCACTGTGGTCGTGACATCAGAGAAATCCAAAAAGAAGACCATTCCTTCTGTAGTATACAGCCCCTAAAAAGTACTGGAAGGATTAAGATTTTGTAATAGAAGTAATTAAAAAATCTGTTTAACTTTCTGGCACCAGTTGAATAAAAAAAAAAAAAAAGTTTTCCACAGGAGTACCCCTTTAAAGGAGTATTCCGTCCAAAGATATATTATCCCCTATCCGAAGATGTCTGCTCGAAAGGGGGCCTTTCTCTTGGAGCCCCCGTGATCTCCGTGCAGCCCCCAATTGTATAGCAGGCTGCTGCTCAAGTCTCGGAAACCTGTTTGTTACAAGGACTGGAGATGTGATGTCCCGCCATGCCCCCTCATGATGTTACACCACGCCCCCTCCATTCATGTCTATGAGAGGGGGCGTGGCATCATCACGCCCCCTCCCATAGACATGAATGGAGGGTGCGTGGTGTGACGTCACGAGGGGGGGGGGGCAGGGTGTTCTGAGGCTGGAGCAGCAGCCCAGCATATAATGCGGGTGCAGCACGGAGATCGCGAGGGGATAAGATGTTTCTCGGCGGAGTACCCATTTAAGTTTCTGTTTCTAATTGCAGCTCTGCTTATTTAGACTGACTCCTGTGTATAAGCAGAAGCCCACCATAAATTCACAAGGAAGTAAGAGCTTGGATAGCTAATCTCTATTGCAGCAAATCAGGGCCAGATTAATCCAATGGGCAAAGGGGTCCTCTGATGCTAGGGGGGATGGCTCTCCCAACCTAGACTTTATTTTTATTATTTTTAGGTTATGTGCTGGCCTGTCCACCTGTTATATATGATTACCAGGGGTCTTCTGGCTTCTGGACGGTGCCGCACATTAGTAAAAATCAGCTGTAAGGTCTTCTGGTAGAAGTGATGAGCCGGCTTGCCTCACGCAGGCATGTCTAGCACACCCCTTACTTCACTGACCTGACAGTATCTCTCCTTTCTCCGTTCTCTCTGTGTACAAGGACTCTGAGAGCCATTTGTAAGTTTCTTACCACGTCCCCCTCTCCATTTTCTTGTCTGCTAGACTGCTTATCCTGCCAAAATTGCTGTTACCCTCCGGTTTTCGCTCTTTATCTTGAGATTCTTAACAAGTTAGTGATGTCTTATTTACCCAAATCCCCCCATGTGTGTGTGTACATGGCCAAGCAGCCAGCACTACATTGGGGATAGGGCATTATTTAAACCCTACTGTACGTGTTCAGAAATTATCAATAAAAAGTTTGAGGAGTTGTTTTGAAAGGGTTATCCACCATAAGGGGATTTTAGTATGTACCTGGCAGACAGTAATGGACATGCTTAGGAAGGATCTGCACTTGTCTTGGGGCTAAATGGCTGTGTTGTGAGATTACTATAACACTGTGGCTAGCTTTTTGTGAACTGGTATTTCCTGTTTGAGTTTTCTTCTTTTGCCTACATATCCCATAATTCCATTTTCCTCCCTCCCACACATCAGCCACCCCACCAACTGAAACATAAATGAGCTGCATCCATTCAAAAGACCTGTGGTTTTAAATCAGGGTGCCTTCAGCTGTTGTATTAGTTGCAGATTGATCTCTCTCCCACCAAGCGATCTCTCCACCCATTGAAGCAGACAGACTCCTGTCATCAGCTGTCTAGTGAGTCAGGTCTCCGCCGCATTGCAACCTGGGAAAAATCTGAGACAACAGTCATTTTGTATGCTGTTAAAAATAAATATTAGGGTGAAAATCACATAAGAATTGTGAGAAAATCATCACACACAGGTACAGACACTATATTATGAACTACACTAACTTTACAGCCTCGGTAGCATAGTCAAATTTAAAAAAAAATCCTGGAATACCCCTTTAAGACTGGAATGCTTTATGATCACTGACAGTAACAGATGGCACTGGATGTCTAGTTTTTGGTGAGTGTGCATTATATGGGCAAAATATAAACCAGGAGTGCATTTTTAAGGGGGCACTCCAGTGGAATTAAAATGTTTTCAAATCAACTGGTGCCAGAAAGTTATACAGAGTTGTAAATTACTTCTATTAAAGGGGTACTCCAATGGAAAACATTTTTTTTTTTAAATCAACTGGTTTCAGAAAGTTAAACAGATTTGTAAATTACTTCTAATTAAAAATGTTAATCCTTCCAGTACTTATCAGCTGCTGTGTGTTCCAGAGGAAGTTATTTTCTTTCTGAGTTTCCTTTCTGTGTGACTACAGTGCTCTCTGCTGACACCTCTGTCCATTTTAGGAACTGTCCAGAGTAGGAGAAAATCCCCATAGCAAAATGATCCTTCTCTCAATAGTTCCTAAAATGGACAGAGGTGTCAGCAGAGAGCACTGTGGTCAGACAGAAAAGAAATTCAAAAAGAAAAGAACTTCCTCTATAGTATACAGCAGCTGATAAGTACTGAAAGGATTAAGATTTTTAAATAGAAGTAATTTACAAATCTGTTTAACTTTCTGTCACCAGATTATTAAAAAAAAAAAAAAATGTTTTCCAGTGGAGAACCCCTTTAAGAAATCGTAATCCTTCCAGTACTTATCATCTGCTGTATGCTCCAGAGGAAGTTGTGTAGTTCCAGTCTGACCACAGTGCTCTCTGCTGACACCTCTCTGTGTTAGGGACTGTACGGAACAGAAGAGGTTTGCTATAGGGATTTGCTCCAGCTCATATCAGAAGTTTGAATTTATTAAGTGGAAGTCCACCATAGACTCACCAGGATGTCTATGGGGATGGCTATGTACTTGCGGGAAAATTTTGGCCGGAGAGTCCAATTGCGGCCCACACCGACCTAATCAGGCAATGCTGGCCACACTCGGAATCTCCAGACGGAATTTTTCCATCCATAGATTCCATTGTGTGAACCTAGCCTTATGTTATATCTTGCAGATATGCTATAAATGTCTAAAGTAGGAAAACCCCTAAAAAGGCAGGATGGCTGTAATAATATATGCCATTTTCACTGCTTTAATGAAAAAAAAAACACATGTGTAAAGGAAAACTGACATCCTGTTCACGTGACCAGCGCTCACATGACCAGCGACTCCACATCACTAGGACTTTGTGTCACAGAAAATGAATATGAAAATTGAGCGGAACATATTTTAGTGTCCTCCCTGGGTTTAGTGTTTTAGTGTGGGGGTAACCGGCTGACTGTTCTCCTTAAAAAAAAAAAAAAAAGTTTTATTTTTAAATAACATTTTAGGCTCTCCTTGGCATGGAAAAGGTGAAGTCCTGCACTTGCCCACAACCTCTTCCCCTTCCTATTACATATGCACCCTAACTGACGGATCCACAACCACAAAGACGGTCCGTGCTGGGACTTCAATGTCAAAATAACAAACTACAAAAATACTCAGTCACAGGTCAGGGGATTGTCAGGAATACTAAAGGTAAATGCACACTTAACAATACAGAAGGAGACACACAAACCAGCAGATAAATCAACAGGTGGAAATCGGAATCGAGAGAACCAGAGAGATGCCAAATCAGAAAGCAAGGGGTTAATCCAGGAAAACAGAGCCAAAGTCAAATACCAGAAAGCAGAATACAATTTAAAAAAAAAACACTGGCAAAGGCGCATAGCCAGTGAAGGCTTAAATAGCCAGCTAAACAGGTCTGGTCACACAAGGTATATGATAGGTGGGTGAGACAGAACCATCATAGGTCAGGGTGTAACCACAGCATCCTAACAAAAAAACAAACAGGAGATTTAAAGGAGACCTCCGGCGAAAAATAACTTATCCCCTATCCACATGATAAGGGTTAAGTAGCTGATCACAGGGGGTCCGACTGCTGAGGTTCCGTCCCCCGCTACTTATCCCCTAACCTGTGGATAGAGAATAAGTTCCTTTTCGCCAGAATACTCCTTAAAAGAGACCCTGCTCTTACATTCCTTTCAAACTAGATTCAAAAGATTGCCTTATTTTAAAGGGTTTATCCACCATAAGGTGACTTTAGTACGTACCTGCCAGGCAGAAATGGACATGTTAGGAAGAATCTGTGTTTGTCTTGGGGCTAAATGGCTATGTTGTGAGATTACCATAACGCTGTGGCTATCTTTTTGTGAACTGGGCATTTCCTGATGGAGGTCGGTCTCTTAAACTACACATCCCATAGTTTCATCTTTGTAAGTCTTAGATCACTTTCCTCCCTTCCACACATCAGCCAACCTATTTATTGAAACACAAACAAGCTGCATTCCATTCAAAAGACCAGTGTTTTCTAACCAGGATACCTATGGCTCTAGCAAAATGATCTCCCGCCACACAGCAATTGCTCCACCCATTGAAGCAGGACAGACTCCCTTTGCACACCTGACCAGTGATGTCATGTCTCAACGCACTGCAACCTGGGAAAACCTGAGACCTGAGTAATTTTGCATGCTGATAAAAATAAATATTAGGGAAAAAATGACAGAAGAAATGCAAGACCACCGTCACACATAGGTACATACACTATATTATAAACTACACTAACTTTACAGACCCTGTGGCATAGTCAAAAAAAGAAAATCCTGCAATATCCCTTTAAATGATTGGGAAATCAGGTGAAAAAATATATTGGTTTTCACACATACAACACTGTATGTTGCATAGGAAACATACATGGTTTTATGTATTCAATGGTATTGTTACTTTTTTAATTAAAAAAAAAAAAAGCCTGAAGTGATAAATAAATAAATATTATATATATATATATATATATATATATATATATATATATATATATATATAAATGCATTCAAAGTTATGTCATAAAAGCTATCTTATCCAAGTGCACTCAGTGAGGTTGAACCTATAGGAAAACATGATCTGAACTACTGTCTATATGTCTGTCAGTCACATTTAACCTTCTGTGGAGCAGATTATTCACGCATTCGCCTCAGATGTGGTTGATGGGTAAATGTTTATCCCGTGTGACATCACATTTAGTTAATTGACATCAAAAGTGAATTTAAACTGTCAAATTATCTGCCAACTGCAACTCCATATACAATGCTGCACAGTGTTCTCAGTGCTGAGCAATAATGGAGAAGTGTATGTGTCTGCAAAACATTTATATATTTTTTTTCTTTTACACTCATAATATTTTATTTCAAATAGAAAAGCATTATAAAGTTTGAATTATTTTATAGGAATTAGCCATGAGATTTATATAAAGTGACATAGCAATTTTTATCCATAAAGTGTACCTGTCATTTCAAAATATTTTAAAATCCCTGCATGCTTTTGTTAGATTAACAGTGACAATGCACTTTTAGTGCTCATACTTCTGTTATAAGAGCCCTTTCCCCCCATAGTGCGCAACATTTTCTGATCCTTTCATTTCAGTGGGAATAACCAGAGTTTGACAGTTTGTCAGTAGTGTTGCTCGCGAATATTCGCAATTCGAATATTATTCGCGAATATCGCATATTCGCGAATTCGCGAATTTCGCGAATATAGCGCTGTATATTCATAATTACGAATATTCGTTTTTTTTTTTTTTTCTTCACAGTACACATAACAGTGATCACCCCTCTCTGCTTCCAGCTTGTGTGGTGTAAAGAAGGCTGTAATACTACTGTGTGAGACTGTCGTGCGAAAATTCGCATATGCGAAAATTAGCATATGCTAATTTTCGCATACGCGTATTTTCGCACACGCGAAAATAAAACGAGAATATTACGAATATGCGAATATTCGCGAATATATGACGAATATTCGTCCATATATTCGCGAATATTCGCGAATTCGAATATGGCTTATGCTGCTCAACACTATTTGTCAGTAGTACACACACAGTTACTTGCTCCTTTGATTGTCTGGCAATGTCACCAAGTGCACTGGCATTCACAGGCTGGCACTATGCTGGTGTAATGTCCATTTATTTGTTTTTGCATTTTTCTGTTTGGGTGTGTATTCACTCACTAGTTTGTTCTGAGCAGTTTGCTATTCTCCCTTGATAGCTAATAGTATAATGCTCTGAACGAATGAGAAACCGGGTTATTGTGCAATACACTTCCAAGTCTGCTTGAGCATGCGCCATGTATTTATTCTGTGATATATCTTAGTTTTAGCCATGGTTAAATAGTCTTGTTTATTGTAGATTTTACTCTCTGTTATTTGTCGGTTTTTAGGATGTATGTCTGTTCTGCTTAGTCTGTGTTCACACTGTGAGAATCCTGTCCTGTTCCTCCACATAGTGAAGTTTGGTTTTGAATTTATCTTGTCTTGTATCTTGAAATATATTCTGTTTTGACTCTTGAGAAATATTTTGTCTAGTATCCTGACCAGTGTTCCTCTATGTTGTAGAGTTAGATTTTTTTTGAATCCGTTTTTTATGAAGTTCATGTTTGTTACCTGTGTCCAGTGTGAAGTGTCCTATGTTACCTGATCAGTTTCGTGTTTTAGCTTTCAGTTCTTCCATCCATCCCCTGCGTATCTTGGATTCTGCTGTATTCTTGTTGCATACATAGTCTTGTTCTTTTTATCATGTCTGTCTTATCTGATACCTGGTTAATTAATGAACTGTTTGTTAATACACTATATTCTGCCCTGTTAGAATTTGTATCCTGTCTGGTATATCTGGTTGTCTGGTAGTTTTCTGTTTCTGGCCTGTGACCAACTATGTATATTATTTGTTTTTACGCCACTGCACTGTAGCACAGGGAAGGACCGGCTCCAAGTTGTCGATTCACCGCTTTGGGTGTATGGGCAAGTAGGCAGGGAGAGTGTTTTTAGGGTCAGTTTAGGGCTCACTCTCCCTGTCCCCTCAATCGGTCATGTCAGCTGGGTGGGGATTTACAGAACACTACTATAGATGGCATTTGGTGGTGAAAAAGTTACTGATGCACTTGCTTTGCATGGGCTATGTGAGTAGAAATGAAAAAAACAGTAGCACAGCAGGAAGAGGTTACACTATGCATTGAACTGCTGTTGCTGAGATCAGAGGGAAGCCTTGATTTACCTTTGGGATAAAGCTTTGATCCTTTTTCAGTAGTCTGACAGATTAACAGTTTGCAAGTACACAGCCCAGACTCTCGCCCTCTCTCCTGTCTGTTGCACTAGCTAAGCTCGCTCCCATTTCCTGTGTTCTGTCTTGGTGTTCCTATCACTAGAAACAGATTTCCCCTAGGTTCCCACCCACCTGACCCATCTACAGACAGTCAACCAAATAATGAAATCCCTATATGGAATGAAATATATTTTATATTGATCACGGGTGATCTTTAATTCGTAAAGCATGAAGGTATTTTAATATAAATGAGGTCTTCATTGAAGTAAGTCTCCAGTTCAGGATCCTCATCTCCAGGTAAAGATACAGAGCAGTTACAATGAGTGTTTCTCATTCTGAAAGACCTGACCTGTCCTGCATTACACAGGCAACTCACTGATTTCAATACGATATATATTGCCTATTTCGCTCTGTGGTATCGCTGTAGGGAAATTAAATACTCACTGCCAGTTTCCCCACCAATTAAAGCTGATCGATAGGGGAGGAGTTTCAACACATTGCCAGCCTATTGTCAAGGGGTTCTCTTAACAAGTAAGCATAGTCTAAACCAGAGAAGCTATTTAAAACACTACAATATGATTCTGTTATGCAGTCACTATAAGGCACTATTTTATACCTACCTACAGGAAGTGTTGTGTGGGTACTGTACAATGATTATTTGGCTACTATTGGTGCAGTATATTTATTTAATTCACTATCTTCAAATAACAAAAGGGTGGGATGCCCATATTTTTGCCCAGGAGCCTACTTAGACCTTGTTGGCAAGCCAACGCTGAAGGCCCGAGCCGACAGCTGCACAATAAAGGGCACCAGTCTTCACATGCCTAAATCAATTGTAGTATATAGCGGAAAAAAGTGGAGGTAGCGCCGGGTGCGGTGTAGGTCTCTAGCCGGTGTAGGTAGGTACCCGGGTGGAGGGTAGCGTGTTCCTTGCCAGTGATGGTAGCTTGGTATGCAGGCCTGCAGCGTGAGGACAGAGCCCAGGAGTGGGTCCATATGTAGAATGCAGAAAATGTAGAAAAATGCTGCGGTGTGCTTCCAAGGAATTAACCCAAAGTCGCCTAAATCAATTGTAGGCATGGCCACACGAGCGACAGCTGGATCGTATATGCAGCCCTTCAATTTCATCAGTGTCGGCTGCACATCATCCATTTACACAGAACGATGTGTGTCCGATTGGGATGATGTAAATGCCCACACAACACATGAGATTGGCTGAAGAACAAGCCTTTTCTTATTTGTCGGCTAATCTCTGGACCTTTTTACGTGGGCCGATTATCGGGAATGAGAATTCCTATCAATGGTCGTTAAGCGTTTACCAAGAGAAAGATTAGGAATGGTAGAACATTGTGTAGGAGATTTAGTGGCTTTACTAGGATATGTGATTATATGTTTCTTTATTAGAAAGGTGATAATATAACATAACTTTAAGCCCTGCTCTGGGTATAACAAAGTGTAAAACCTTTGAGTGTTTGCCAAAATGGGAATGGTGTATATGTTTACACTAAAAATTGCGCTGGTATGGGGCTTAAGGGCAGAAACTATAACCAGTTGGTAAAAACTCGGTCTCTAAGTGTTGGGATTTAATATATGTATGTGCTGGCAAAACTATTATAGAAAAAGATGTATGATGTTTATTGAACATATGTTACATTTTTCTTACCATGTGAATCCAGAAGTATATATATTTATATATATATATATATATATCTATATATATGTAACTACATTCTTCTTAAGTGATCCATGTAGCATGTGACCCCTCATCACATACATTACATAAACTAATTTAAAATGATACCTGATGAAAATTCACCCCAAAAGAATTTAAAACATGCAAGAAAAGGTTCATGTAGGGCAAATCACAGTCATCTCTTTGAAAATATATATGACTCCAGAAATTACAGTCAGCTGAAAATTATCCATGAGTCAATCACTGTATGGGAAGAATAGGGCTAAGTATGTTAAAGAGTAAAAGTGCAGAGGTCAAGATGGAACTCAAAAACATGAGCTTCAATGAAGATCCCCACTGTGTGACACCAGCAAATACCATCCATGTCACAACCCAAGGGAAGCATGTCAGCAGCTCAGTAGGGGATCTTCCTTGAACTGTGTGTAGCTTCTCCGCATGTTGTCTCTTAACATTCTAGAATGGACATGATGAGAGAAGAAAAACAAGAAGAGGATGGCTCGGTGTTTATTTGGGATACAGTAGCAGATGCTATTAGGTCTTATATGAAGTGACTATGATCACCGTGATGAGAATAAACCTTCTTACTTTCACGCATATACAGTATGCTGACCGATGGAACACAATGGGACCTATTCATGGTTTTGAAATGTATCCACTTTTTACAGTTTCTTGTGAAATAAAAATTCCCAACAAATCTTTTTTGTTGTTTTTTACAATGAATCAAAAAATAATTGTAAAAAAAAAAATTTACAGCAAAATTAACTACATAAATAATCATTTTTACTAATAATTATAGAAAAGATTAATTCCATTCTTACCAACATTTCAACAATTATATATTACAGAGTACAGAGGTGAAGTAACTATTATTCTACTGTGCTTTGCTTTGTTGTTGAGTTATTTCATGTCTTTGTCTTCATTCTGGAAATAAATGCTAAACGCTAAACTACTGGTTACCTGTAAACATGCAAGAATTGATTCAATTCTAGAGTTGGTAATAAATTTTAGGCTAAGTTCACATGTTCATTGTGAACTCCGTTTGGGAGCTCCATCACAGATGCAGGAGAAATGACCGGATGGACCCTGATGGGTCCCAGTGACTTTTAATGGGGTCTATTTGGTTTATGTCTGGTGTCTGTTGTTTAGCAGGAATTGAACAGAGAAAACAATGAACATGCAGTATTTTTTTTCCACCAAACTCCTGTAATTTGAACAGATTCTACAGAGTTCCGAACGCAGATGTGATCAAGCCCTTACATTAATGTCAGCCAAACCTGCCAAATGTAGCAGGACTTGCCAACAATCTAGTGTGTACTGGGCCTACTTACTCTCCTCCAACAGCAGATGCCTCCCAACTCGCCTAAACAGAAGATGTCAGAGGAGAGATAGATCAAGCATTGTGGGTTTCTTTTTTTCTCAGAGTAATAAGCTGCCACCAGGAAAGTCAAGCAGGGCTTTACTTCTCATCTCTCCATTCAGAACCCATGAAGATTTAGCCAAACCAAATGTTAATGTTCAACCAGGAGCTTACATATGTATAAGGCCACCTTAAAGGGAATGTGTCACCAAATGTGATTTTTTTTTTTTAGAGGTTAAAATTTTTTTTAACATTTTTTAATTATTTTTGGAAACATAAAAAAAAAAACTACTTGTCACAAAATATAAAACATTTAATAATAACTTGTCATATCTCCTCCTCTGGCTATGTGCAAAAGGAGTGGAGGAGGGGAGTTTTTACAATTCCACTGTCACTATTTTGTTGGTGTCTGAAGAGTGGTAAACAACAGACTGGATGTCTCTTGATAGGTCACTGCTCCTTAGGGACTTCAAGAAAATGGTGCTGGTTCCCCCTTTCATTTCACCTAGCCTGTGCTATGCACATGTGCAGTAAGCAGTCAATGCTTTTCTATGAGACACTCTCAGTCTTAACTTTCCTATGCCCTGTGCCTGCCATAAAGCAACTTTGTAAGTGTTGTGAAGTGACACACCACTAAGAGGCTACAGTAATGGCAGCCCCCAGTACACACTTTATTAATAAATAACATTAAAACTACATTGTCCTAAAACTAAATATATAAATGAAATGCTTTAACTGCTTGTGGTTGTGCTTAATGGTAAAAAAAACTATCTGTTAAGTAAAAATGTCAACTGAAAGCAGAATGACAATGACATTTAATCATAGGCCATGTAAAAAACTAAAAACAAATAGAACAAAGCCTGGACAGGACCCAGCTGGGATCTCGAAGAATTCTCATAAGATGGTCATACACTTGAGAAAGCTGTTGGCCAAAAAATCTTTTGGTTTACAGCTTTTCCTCTCTGTCATGTCCAGTAGGGATGTATGAAGACCTAAACCCATCCTCACCACTGTCCCTACTTACTTTGATGAACTGCCCTTAAAGTCGGCCCCCAACTGGGCAACGGTCCCTACACTAGCTAAGTGCACAGGGTTCCAGGTCAGGAACACTGGCAAAGTATGGGCAAAAGGAAAGCTAGTGATGGGATGGAACCACAATCATGGGCATCTGAGCACAGCAGACGGGCATTTAAATTTCCCACCTCCTTATTGCCAATGCTAGCCAAGTCACACAGGAACATGTGGTCCTACACCCTCGCTCTTCCTGATTAGGCATGTGTTTTTCATTTTTTATTTGGGAGGCATGAATAAGTGATTGGCCGACACCTCCTACAAGAACAAAGGATTGGACATGTAGACATCCAACATGCCCAATCCCTCACTTATGTAACAAACATTATATAGTTACCCCAACAAAATCATTAGGTTTGTCCATTTTTATCTGCTTGCCTATAAACCTCTACATGACAAAGGTGGAGTAACAACTTCTGAGCCAAAAAAGTCAAGCAATACAGTGGAAGTCCTTCAATGCTAAGGACCTAAACAGCTACATTTGCTGTGTTTGCTTTGGTTTGTAGACATTTTTTATACAATATTTTTACTGATGTAACATTAACAAAAAAAGTAACAATAAGTATAAAAAAAAAATTATTTTGACTATATGAAAAGAGATTAAATACATATACAATTTCTTTGTTTCATTACAATCAAAATGACTGACATTTGCAAATAACCTTAAAAGAAAATAACCTACGACTAAATTATATTAAATAGACTTTTCTATTTCATAGCCTTTAGGAGCTAACACTATGAAAAGTAAATTTTATTATGATCCTCCCTTAATGGACTCTGTCCCGTAGTCTATATTTAAGATTTAAAATATTTGACCCTGTCCCAGTTGGAGTTTTTTTTTTTTTTTTTTTTTGCTTTTAAAATGTCTAAAAAATATAACATGAATTCTGTTAATTCACAATAATTACTAAAAATTTTAATGGCGGCTTTAAATGTGTCAACTTCAGATGTCTTTACGTCTTCTAATATCTGGCAGATCTGCAAGCAATTTTAGCATGTTTTCACACAGTGCAAAGACATTCCCTTTGTTTATATTGGAGACAAATTTTCCTAAATTGTTGTAATTCTATTGATTAAATAATGGCTTTCTTCCTCATTTAAAAGCAATTTCAGACTCATATCATGGCAAACAAAAGTTAAGTCATCGCTATGTACACTGTGTGAAAGGCAGATTGTCGGGCAAGAATCCTTGGCTTATTGACAAGACCTTTCCAATAACTATTTGAAGTCTAAGTTACAGTGTCTGGGGGAAATATGATGACTGAATATGGTCAGAGTCACTTTGGGATCTAGAGGAAAATAAAATGTAGAAAATTGAAAATCTACAAAACAGAATGAAATCACAGTTTGGAGCCTATTAATAAAACACAAATTCATTAAATTAATAACAACATCTTCAGGAACGCATATGAAGTCATTGTGTTTTTTATTTTTTTATTTTCAAACAGTATCAGGATGAAACATGGAGTAAGTAGAATTTAGTCAACAAGATATTTTCCTTTACATTAGTTATAACCCTTCCCTGTCCTGCGACACACTCTTACGTCACAGCTATGCGCTTTCAAGGGGTATTCCGGTGGGGAAAATTTTTTTTTTCTTTCAAATCACCTGACTCCAGAAAGTTAAACAGATTTTTAAATTACTTCTATTAAAAAACGTAATCCTTCCAGTACTTATCAGCTGCTGAAGTTTAGTTGTTCTTTTCTGTCTGACAACAGTGCTTTCTGCTGACACCTCTGTCTGTCTTAGGAACTTAGGAGCGGTGTTCTATGGGGATTTGCTTCTACTCTGGACAGTATCTGAGACAGACAGAGGTGTCAGCAGAGAGCACTGTTGTCAGACAGAAAAGAACAACTCAACTTCAGCAGCTGATAAGTACTGGTAGGATTAAAGGACATCTGCAGTCATAACAACTTATCTCTATAAGTGTTTGATCAGGGGGGGGGAGGTCCGACTGCTGGGACCCCCGTGATCTCCCAAATGGGCCCCGGCATAGCCGCTCTGTGAGAGCGGCTAATGCGTGTAGCATCTACTTCAGTGAGGTTGACATTACACCCCCTACCAATACAGCTCTATGGGAGAGGCAGGGAGGCACAAAAGGCAGAGCCATGGCCCCGTCCAGCGGTTGGACCCCCGTGATCAAGCACTTATCCCCTATCCTGTGGATAGGGGATAAGTTGTTTTTGCCACAGAGTTCCTTTAAGATTTTTTAATAGAAGTAATTTACAAATCTGTTTAACTTTCTGGAGACAGTTGATAAGAAAAAAATATTTTTCACCGGAGTACCCCTTTAAAGAGTTATCTATATTGTGAATAAAAATTGTAAAAAGGCCCTAAAACATATTTAAACAAAACTGATACTAACCTCTACAATCCTTAAGGGTGGAGGTGACATGACCGCCACAGCCCATTAGTGGCCTCAGAGGTCACGCTCCATACTCCTGGCAATGCAGCTCAGTGTTGGAAGGCATGACACCAGTAGTAGGCAGCGTGACCTTTAAGTCGGCAGAGGTCATGTGCCTTACCTCCTGCTAAAGCAAGACGAACCAGAGTTCAAACCAGAGTTAGAATGGGGGCTCAGCATGGAATCACAGAGGTAAGTGTCAATTTTTAGTTTTAATACACTTTTTTGCCTATTGTAATTTTTATTTCAAAGATGGATAACCCCTTTTAGCACAAGCTGCGGTGATTACAGCTCCTTTGCACACATAATTTCTTGCAGGTGCTGGCCAGTATTATACAAACTACACCTCCACCCCAACATCTGAGTGGATAAACAGAAGGAGGAGCCTTGAACATGAGCCTAAAAGACTACCTGTCAGTATATTTTCAACAGTCACACAATAAATGATACTTGTCTCTTAGCTGATGATTGTTTGCAAAGTTATAAAATATTGTCTTTCTTATAAGCTCAAGAATCGTAGAGACATGCATGCCTCCTCCCTCCCCCACCCCTCTTTGCCCTACAGGAATTATGTACAAAATATGGCTATTAGGAGGATTGCTTGAGAAAGACATAATTTTATAACTTTGCAAACAGCCATCAGCTCAGAGACTGGCATAATTTGTTTTATCCCTGTATCAGCTATATCTGACCATGGATGTATCTCTAAGCATGATATATATTTAATCCTTTATCTTTATCATTTAGTATTTTTATGATATATGATATATTTTATTTCTTTATCTTTCTTGAATATTCAACAGGATGATTCTTTGAAACTTTTGTATATAGAAACTTAGGAATCAGAATTCTAATTGTCCATAGATAGAATTGCTCATTTAATTGCGTAATCATCATCACCAATGCATCAAATCATTAAAGGGGTATTCCAGGAAAAAACTTTTTTTTATATATCAACTGGCTCCAGAAAGTTAAACAGATTTGTTAATTACTTAAAAAATCTTAATCCTTTCAGTACTTATGAGCTTCTGAAGTTAAGGTTGTTCTTTTCTGTCTAAATCCTCTCTGATGACACCTGTCTCAGGAAACGCCCAGTTTAGAAGCAAATCCCCATAGCAAACCTCTTCTAAACTGGGCGTTTCCCGAGACAGGTGTCATCAGAGAAGATTTAGACAGAAAAGAACAACCTTTACTTCAGAAGCTCATAAGTACTGAAAGGATTAAGATTTTTTAATAGAAGTAATTTACAAATCTGTTTAACTTTCTGGAGCCAGTTGATATATATAAAAAAGTTTTTTTCCTGGAATACCCCTTTAAGATCTGAATTGTATTCCATCTTGATTTTTATGCAATAAAGGTCTACGCACACAGGCCAGATTACTCCTCCACACTGACAACAAAGATCGTAATGATGGAAATATCCAATAGATCCATGGCAATGGTTTTCACACAAATAAACAAATAAATCAAAGGATGTAAATGCTCATAAAGAATTTACGACATTGATGTGCTGTTCTTCAAAATAACACAGCTTCACAGCTTTGTAATAAAACAAAAGAAAAAAAATTAAATTAAAATTTATGAATATCATTTTTTAAAGTTGCTACACATTTCAAAAGACTTGGGGTTTTTTACATGTTTAAAATGATTCTCTCACAATTTAGCAAAAACTTTTGTACAGAACAGACATAAAAAATTCAATCTAAAAAATTGGCAGACGGGCTGTCTGAGGAATGGCATGTGCCAAGTGTGTAAAGAGAAATTTTGCTATTTTATAACTCATTTGGACATTGTGGACAAACGTACTTTTCAATGTTGTTCTAATGTCATTCTACATTCTAGTCTGTACAATACTATAGCTGTAGATTATAGAAGTTGTGCGAGATGCATAAAAGGGGTTCTCCAAAGTGTTAAAGTTATTACCTATTTCACATATATTCATAAATAAAATTCAAGAGTAAAAATGTTTTAAAAATTTTTTGAACATTGAACAATTTTTGCATTTTTTAAAAATTTTTGTGTAAAAACATAAAAAACAACATCCAAATCCTAGTATTTTTACTAGGATTTGGATGTTGTTTTTTGTGTTTTTACAGCTTAAACAGATTTCACTTTTAATAACTGTTGGCCAAATGTTCATATACATCAAAGTTCTTGTTTCCTCTAAGGGGAGAAGAGGGGTAAGCCACAGCATCTTATCTCCCCTTGAACAATAGGGTGCAAAAATCCAACATGGCTGACCCTTCCCCGAAGGCTTCCTCGACTGTAGTCTAAGAGGTAGTAGTCTAAGTAGTCTGTAGTAGCACTATAAGTGTTGCTGATTGTATTCCACGCATCAGTAAAATTACTGAAATATCAAAATTGTACAGTTTTACTATTTTTACACATTTTTTTTTCGTGTGAACATATTCTAAGATCCATAATATTTTTTTTTTATTATTCTGAGAGTCATAATGTTTTATTTTTTCAGCAATAGAGCTGTGTGGAGCATGCAGTAGTCCTCATTGGTACCATTTTGGGGTACACATGGGTTATTCTTTTTATTTTTTAGATGTAAAATAAACAAACAGCAGCAAGTATTTTTTTTTTGTATGTATTTAAGGCATTCACAGCAAGGTTTAAAGGGGTACTCCGGTGGAAAAACTATTTTTTTTTTCTTTTTTAAATCAACCGGTGCCAGAAAGTTAAACATATTTGTACATTACTTCTATTAAAAAAATCTTAATCCTTCCTGTATTTATTAGCTGCTGAATACTACAGAGGAAATTTTTTCTTTTTGGAATGCTCTCTGATGACATCACGAACACACTGCTCTCTGCTGACGTTATTATAATAATAATAAGTCTTTATTTATTGTTGTCCTTAGTGGGATTTGAACCCAAGGCCCCAGGACTGCAAGGCATCAGTGCTAACCACTGAGCCACCATGCTGCCCTTAGCATACAGCTGCTATGCATGGTTGCTAAAATGGACAGAGATGTCAGCAGAGAGCACTGTGCTCGTGATGTCATCAGTGTTCCAAAAAGAAAGGAATTTCCTCTGTAGCATTCGGCAGCTAATAAGTACTGGAAGGATTAAGATTTTTTAATAGAAGTAATTTACAAATATGTTTAACTTTCTGGCACCAGTTGATTTAAAAAATAAATTAAAAAAAGTTTTTCCACCGGAGTACCCCTTTAAATAATACGATAATAATATATTTTATACTTGTTGTTATGGATTTGACAGTTCCTCTTCTGTATATGTTATATGTATTTTTTTGCATGAGAAAACAACAGATAAGAGGGGAAAGGGTAATTTTAGATATTTTACAAATTTCTAAACATTTTTTAAAACTTTTTAGTCCTAAAAATCAGACTTGACCAAGCGATCACTGGATCACTGATATCATACACTTCGTTACATGTATTATGTCTGACAGCGTAACGCTGACAGGGATCCCATTGGGTCCTGCCTTTGGGAGAGTCTAATTGTACGTGTTAAGTTGGCAGGCCTTGCGGGCTTTCATTAGGCTACAGCTGCCGTGACAACTTATGATCAGCACCCCAGAATCACATCACAGTGCAGTAAACAAAACCAACATTAATAGTATACAAGTTAGATAAGATTAAACAAAATGGCAAATAAAACCTCAATGAATTAAAAACCTTGCCCTCAATAAATGCTATAAACACTTCATTAGAGTATAATCATATTTTATTACTGAACAAAATTGAATCCCCTAGTAGTATCCCATAAATACACAATACCCAATTTATATGGGTTTTTTATAATGTACTACATTTTATATAAGATACTGTATTTTTCGCCGTATAAGACGCACTTTTTCTTCCCCAAAACACCCCTATCGCGGCGGTCCCTGCGGCCATTAACGGCCGGGACACGCGGCTAATACAGGACATAACCGATCGCGGTGATGCCCTGTATTAACCCTTCAGACGCGGCGATCAAAGCTGACCGCCGCATCTGAAGGTAAAGTGACACTAACCCGGCTGTTCAGTCGGGCTGTTCGGGACCGCCGCGATTTCACCGCAGCGGTCTCGAACAGCCCGACTGAATAGCCGGGTTAGTGCTTACAAGACACTGGGAGGGACCTTACCTGCCGCCTCGGTGTCTTCTCCGTTCAGGGATCCCTTGTATGGCCGACGCTCTCCTTCCTCGTCATCACGTCGTCGCGTATGTGCGTCGGCGCGTGTAACGACGTGATGGCGGCGACGGAGAGCAAGGATTCCCGGCCGGCAGCAGAGACGTTCCAGAGCGACAGCGATGGAGCGACATCCAAGGCAGCGGTGACGGGTCCGGAGCGGCGGGGACACGTGAGTATTGCCTCCTCCTGCAGTGGTTTTCAATCTGCGGACCTCCAGATGTTGCAAAACTACAACTCCCAGCATGCCCGGACAGCCAACGGCTGTCCGGGCATGCTGGGAGATGTAGTTTTGCAACATCTGGAGGTCCGCTGGTTGAAGACCACTATTGGGTTCAAAATCTTTATTTTTTTAGATTTTGCCCCTAAAAATTGGGTGCGTCTTATACGCCGGTGCGTCCTATAGGACGAAAAATACGGTAAATAACATTAAACATGTCACCATATTTTAAACACCATAACTTTATTTACTTTTTTCTTTGTGGGACAAGCTATGATTTTTATTGGTATCATGTTTGTAGTAATTGCCACCTTTTTTTTCTTTTTTTTTTAGTTTTTTTTTTTTTTCCTAGAGAAGTATACTGAAGTATAAATAACATACTCATTTTATAGTATGGGTGGTTGTGAACTTGGTTATCCCTTACTACCTTAAAGGGGTACTCCGGTGGAAAACATTTTTTTTTATTTGTTTTTATTAACTGGTGCCAAAAAGTTAAACAAATTTGCAAATTACTTCTTTATAAAAAATCTTAATCCTTCCAGTACCAATTGTAACTAAAGGGGTACTCCGGTGGAAAACTATTTTTTTCATATCAACTGGCTCCAGAAAGTTAAAGAGATTTGTAAATGACTTCTATTTATCCAGTATTTCTGTTTATCCAGTATGACTTCCAGTATTTATTAGCTGTATGCTCCAGAGAAAGTTTTGAAGTTCTTTTCTGTCTGACGACAGTGCTCTCTGCTGACACCTCTGTCCATGTCAGGAACTGTCCAGACCATGGGCAAATCCCATAGAAAACCTCTCCTGTTCTGGACAGTTCCTGACATGGACAGAGGTATCAGCAGAGAGCACAGTGGTCAGACAGAAAAAACTACACAACTTCCTCTGGAGCATACAGCAGCTGATAAGTACTGGAAGGGTTAAGATTTTTAAATACATAATTATTGCCAGTTTGTAATTTTTACTAAAAAGTGCACTGCATAAAGGGGTACTCCGCCCCTAGCATCTTATCCCCTATCCAAAGGATAGGAGATAAGATGTCAGATTGCGGGGGCCCCGCCACTGGGGACCCCCAGGATCTCCCCGGCAGCACCCCGCTATCGTTACTGCACAGAGCAAACTCTCTCTTTACGTAATGATCGGCCAGGGCTGGTGCAAGGATTTTTGCCCCCCTAGGCCAAATTAAATTTTGTCGCCCCCCTTGACCCCGCCCACTGGCTCCACCCTTTGACACGCCCAACCTTACTACTGGGCTGACACACTGTAACAAACCCCCTCCTCATTTAATCTCCTTACTACTGGGATGACACACTGTAACAAACCTCCTCCTCATGTAATCTTCTTACTACTGGGGTGACACACTGTAACAAACCTCCTCCTCATGTAATCTCCTTACTACTGGGGTGACACACTGTAACAAACCTCCTCTTCATGCAATCTCCTTACTACTGGGGTGACACACTGTAACAAACCTCCTCCTCATGTAATCACCTTACAACTGGGGTGACACACTGTAACAAACCTCCTCTTCATGTAATCTCCTTACTACTGGGGTGACACACTGTAACAAACCTCCTCCTCATGTATTCTCCTTACTACTGGGGTGACACACTGTAACAAACCCCCTCTTCATGTAATCTCCTTACTACTGGGGTGACACACTGTAATAAACCTCCTCATCATGTAATCTCCTTACTACTGGGGTGACACACTGTAACAAACCTCCTCCTCATGTAATCACCTTACTACTGGGGTGACACACTGTAGCAAACCTCCTCTTCATGTCATCTCCTTACTACTGAGGTGACACACTGTAACAAATCCCCTTCTCAGCAGACAATATCACACATAGAGGGATTAGATCAGTGTTTCCCAACCAGGGTGCCTCCAGCTGTTGCAAAACTACAACTCCCAGCATGCTCGGACAGCCAAAGGCTGTCTGTGCATGCTGGGAGTTATAGTTTTGCAACATCTGGAGGCACCCTGGTTGGGAAAAACTAATATAGAGGTATCTACCAGCTGTATACAGATCTGTATACCATATAAGTGATTAAAATTATATTTAGGGACTCACAATCTTTTCTGATCAGCGTCGTCCTTTTTCCTTTTCTTCTCCATCCGGCTCAGACCGCCATGATGTCTTCTTCCAGCCAAAACTTCCTTTCTTCAGCATCTGTGGGACAAACATGTTAGACCCTACATTTTTCCTCCTCCCCCCCAGTGGCATTTCATTAACCCCCCACCCCCTCCTCCCCCTGTACCATTTCATTAACCCCTCCATCCCCCTCCCCTTGCAAGTTCACAGCAGAGCATCATGTACTGTAATTTACAATACACCAGTTATAGCAGACACGGGTGTGTCGCACAGGCTTTCCTAAGCTATAATTTAGCCTCCTGCTAACATGGCAATAAGGCAATAACTAAGCCTCCTGCAGCCCTACAATCGCAAGATACTAGGGAAGCTCCACCCCCCTGTCAACCCTTTAGATGCAATGGTTGCTGCTGACCGTGGCATCTACAAGGCAGTACTGGTGCAAGGATTTTTGCCACCCTAAGCAAAAGCTAATTTAACCGCCTCCTCTCATTGACATGCCCCACCTTACTACTGGGGTGACACACTGTAACAAACCCCTTTCTCAGTTAATCTCCTTACTACTGGGGTGAGAGCTGTCCGGACCTGGAGAAATAACTCTCTTGCAGAAAAAAAAACTGTGCAAAGTCAAAAACCGTATGGTGCAAACCGGATGGAACCGTACGCACATACAGGTCTGTACGGTTCCCATTGACTTCCATGTTAAAAAAAAAAAAACATACACGCTTTAATACAGTTTTTCACCAGGACCAAAAAAAAGTGGCAGACTACAGTTTTGGGTACGGGTAAAAAAAGTAAAGGTAAAAGACGCAAAACGGACTAAACCGTATGATGCGTTTGACATACGGTTTATAATGTTAAGTCAATGCGTACGGTTTTCTATACAGTTCCATACGGTTTTTAACTTGAAACCGTATACGGGATTTGTATAGCAAAAACGTGGTGTGCATGCACCCTAATACAACACCCTTCATTGATCAAAACTAATGTTTTAGTATTAAATATTTTTACGTTTTCAAAGGCTTTCGGGTCCCACTGATGTTCCGTTCAATTAAACGTAAGCATATGTTCCTGTGCGGCAGAAGAAAAATATATTTCAAAAAAAATACGCCCCCGGAGGCAAAAATATTTTGCAAATTTGCTGATTTGGAGACGGCGAGTTGCGGTATTGACTCAAGTCGTGCACATCAAATATTTCAGTGTATGTAATGCAGATGAGGACAGGAAAACGGTGGAAAGTTTTCACTTTCCGTAACCCACAGTAGCAAAACTCTATATTAAGAAAACAGGCTATTAAGACATCAAATGCTGAGCTGAACTATAGACACCCTATATATACAGTATCTGTCTCCATTAGTGCCGCAGTGTTAGTCTCTGTTTTTATTGTGTTTTTCCCAATAGTTTGCCTCCAGCTGTTGCAAAACTACAACTCCCAGCATGCCTGGACAGCCAAAGGCTGTCCAGGCATGCTGGGAGTTGTAGTTTTGAAACAGCTGGAGGCACTGTGTTTGGAAAACTCTGCATTATACAGTATATCTCCATATAACAGAAGGCTCTGATGCATACCACTATACATGCATATATAGGGGCATATGTCTCTTTAATCACTTTAAGGGGGTACTCCGGTGGAAAACTTTTTTTTTTTTAAGTCAACAGGTGCCAGATTTGTAAATTACTTCTATTTCTAAAATCTTAATCCTTCAAGGACTTATCAGCTGCTGCATGCTCCAGAGGAAGTTGTGTAGTTGTTTTCTGTCTGTCAGGACAGGTCCATGTCAGGAACTGTCCAGAGTAGGAGCAAATCCCCATAGCAAACCTCTCCTGCTCTGGACAATTCCTGACATGGACAGAGGTGTCAGCAGAGAGCACTGTGTTCAGACTGAAAATAAATTTGAAAAGAAAAGAACTTCCTGTGGAGCATACAGCAGCTGATAAGTACTGGAAGGATTAAGATTTTTAAATAAAAGTAATTTACAAATCTGTATAACTTTCTTGCACCAGTTGATTAAAAAAAAAAAAAATTCCACCAGAGTACCCCTTTCAATGGATTAGTCAATGATGCACTTACATACAGTATAACATGTAAGCTAACACGTACTAGCCCAGAGGGACACTCTTCTTGTATACATCAGGTCACTGGGGCCCTGTACATACATTCAGCATAAATACACAGTACACAGCAAAAATACTATGAACATTGATTTAACCACTGAAGGGCTATGCTTCACAATTTTCCTGTTTTATCTTGTCAGACACTTCGTTTTGAAATTCACTTATGTCCTCCTTTTTACATACAGAAGTTACATTTAGAAGTTGCATTGATCCTAAGTTACATTCTGTATTATACTCCAGAGCTGTACTCACTATTCTGCTGGTGGGATCACTGTGTACATACATTACATTACTTATCCTGTAACTCTTTTTATTATAAAAATACAAAACACATCCAATACAAAATATAAAACAAAAACAAGCTTAACCAGCTAAAACATAACAAAAATAAAATTACAAAAACAAACTCTGCCCAACCGGCCAGCCCAAATTTACTAAAATACACTTTTTCCCCCATACCAAAATAACTCACACCAAACACACATACCAAAAAAATAATAACAATTGACATAAAAATAGCCCAACTTGGCTTTAAAAACAAAACAAAAAAAGAACATAAAGGTAGCACAACTTGGCTATAACTCAAAAATTATCAAAAATCAATAAATAAAAATAAAAAAAATTGCTCAGCAAAACTTGCCACAAAATAAAGCTCTGCCTCCCAGCCAGAGATCCACAGGTGAAAGAAGGGCAAAGAAAAGCAGCGCGGTGATGCGGCCGGAGAGAGGGCCAAAAAAGCCCAGCCCCACGCACCGCCCCCGCACGGCCGCAAGGCCCGCGAAGCACGCCCAGCGCGGCAAGGAGCCGAGGACGGCCAGAGAGGATCTGCGCACGGCCCAGAATCCGGCGAGCGCTGGACCCAAAAAGAGCAAGCCAGAACCGAAGAGAAGGATAACACCGCCGAAAAACGAGACCGCGAAGCCGGAGGCGAGGAGAGCAGAGACACCGGCGGGGAGCGGCCCCCTCAAGGAGAAAAAATTAATAAATAAATAAATAAATGAATAAAAAATTAATGAATACACAAACATGTATACATGCATATACACAAACATACACATATACATACACATATATATACACATACACATACACATGTACATACACATACAATAAACATACACATAAACACATATGACACCACTTTACTACTGGCCCGACTGCCACTATACACTATACAATATAAAACAATATAAATACAAAACACAATATATACAAAACACAATATATACAAAAATCACAGAAAATATACAAAAATATAATAAATACACTACAGAAAACAACAGAAACCACCTACACTAAAACTGTCTCCTCACCCACACCACCCCTCCTGTACATGGGTCAGAGTCCATACCGTCCATACAGTTCTCAAAGTCCAGTCCTTAACTGACCCATGTCAGGTCCCCAAAACACCACAAAAACACAACCCACAAATACACCCTCCCCATCTAACACTCCTCCCAACCAACTTATATACAAACTTATACACTCTTAACCACAACCCTGACGGACTCCGGACCCCACCTCAAAAGAGCGGCCAGACCAACCGTTCACCAGCGGGAAACTCTCTGCCCCTGCATATAAGGTGACAAGCCAATTCACAAAAGTACTCGGTAAGCCATATCTCAGGAGGACGGACCAGAGGTACTTGTGGTTCACCCGATCAAATGCTTTAGCCTGATCCAAGGACAGCATGTACCCCTTCCAGAGCCCCGCACTACTCCGCTCCACTGCCTCCCTGACACTGAGGACAGCACTTAAGGTGCTTTGGCCTGGAACAGAGCAGTGCTGGGCCCCCGAAAGGAGCCGGGGTGCAAACTTCACCAACCAATTAAACAGTATCTTAGCCAGAAGCTTCCTGTCCGTATTGAGAAGAGCTATGGGCCTCCAATTTTCAATCCGGCTGGGATCTTTACCCTTTGAGAGAAGAATCAGGGCTGACCTCCTCATTGAATGCGGCAGAGTGCCCGAGGAGAGACACTCATTGAATACCTCAGTCAAGAGGGGAGTTAAAGACTCCTTAAAGGTCCTGTACCACTCGGATGTTAAGCCATCCGGACCTGGCGACTTCTTGGGGGCGAGCCCCTCGATCGCCAGTCTCCCTTCCTCTTCCCTGATTTCTTCTGCCAAAACATCAAGAGAGGGGTCTACCCCTGGCTCAGGAATGGTTTCAGCCAGGAAAGCCGACATCCTGTCTCGATCTAGATCCTTCCTTCCCAAGAGGTGCGAGTAGAAGGATCTGACGACCTCCAGGATCCCCGATCTGGACCGATTCAGAGATCCCGTACTATCAATCAGTCCTGAGACCACTTTACTACTCACTGACATCTTACAGTTCTTGTAAGGGTCGGGCGAGCGGTACCTCCCGTAATCCCTCTCAAAAACCAAAGATGCGCGCCTATCGTACTGACACCTCATCAGCAAGGACTTCACTCTGGAGATATCCTTCCGGCTACCTCCAGTCGAGACATGGAGCTCGAGTTTCCTCCTCAGACCCTGATACAGGCGGTACCTATTCAGGGACCTGAGGCTCAAGAGCTGGCGGAAGAACCATGCAACCCGCTTCTTGAATATCTCCCACCACTCTGACTTACTACTACAAAGGTCCAGTAAAGGTACCTGACTCTGAAGAAAATCCTCAAAGGACTGTCTTATCTCCGCTTCCTCCAGGAGGGACGAATTCAGCTTCCAATAACCTTTAACATTTAAGGAAAACAAAATCATACAGTGATCGGAGAATTCCACCTCAACCAAGGACACTGCGGAAGAGACGGCTTCCTCCTTTAAATAAAACCTGTCTATCCTAGACCTGCAGCTACCTCGATGATAGGTGAAACCCACGTGGCCTGAGGGGCTCCGGATGTGGGCGTCCTCTAGGCGAGCTTCCCTAACTATATTATTGAGGGCTATGCTATCGTAAGCCAGCGGACCATTGGAACCTCTCCTATCTTGGGACCTCGTGACATTATTGAAGTCCCCTACAAAAATCACTTGCCGGCTAGTAAAAAGGAAGGGCTTAATCCTCCTAAAGAGATCTTTGCGGCCCCACTTGGTTTGTGGGGCGTAGATTTTAATGAGCCGGAGCTCTTGCCCCTTCATGAGGACATCTAAGATCAGGCACCTTCCCATTTCTAACTCAATAACCCGTCGGCATTCAACCGGAGCGGTAAAAAGGACCGCCACCCCACTTTACGGCTCAGTCTCAAGAGACCAGTGGGAGGGCCCACGCCTCCACTCTCTTCTGGCTTTAACCAGAGAGGCTAGATCTGACAACCTGGTCTCCTGTAAAAAGAAAATGTCGGCTTCAACACGGCCGAGAAAATCAAGGGCTGCGAATCTAGCCGTATCCGACTTTATACTGGCACAGTTAATGGATGCCAGCGTCAATGGGGTGAGTGCCGCCATCATGGGTGATTGAGTTAGACGGCCACACCTTTATTTCTTCTTTGTCCCCTCATCCCCAGAAGAAAAAGAAAGGGCAGGACCGCTTTTACCTCTTTTTTTGGACTCTCTCTGATCCATATGGTCCCCGTCTCTGTCCGACCCCGGTCTAGCCCTGCCCTCCAAGGAAGGTGCCTCAACAGGACAGGGCCCAGTTCCCCCCAGAGGCTCTTTCTCCCTAGGCACCCCGCCCTCACCTTCCCCCTCCAAGGAGGGGGAGGAGATGTTATCAAGGACGAGGTACCGGTTTGACAGGTCAACCAGAGGGGGGGCAGTCAGGCTTCCGTTTTGGACCCGGCCCGCAGTACGAGGGAGAGAGGGCTTGCACCTCTTCTTTCTCCCTTTCCTTTTGCCCTTGTCTTTCTTTTTGGGATTCTCTACACTCTCCTCATCCACACTTTCATAGTGGGAGGAATCAGAAGAGTCGGCCATATTGCCTTCCTCTTTGCCCAGTCTCCTGATCTCCTCATCCAGCACGTCCTCCAGGGCTTCAGTAATTTCAGGGCCAGCTTCAGGAGCAAGGGCCGGAGCTACCCCCGTCACTTGGGCACTCTCCAGCTCCCTACTCCTCCTCTGATTTTCCTCCCGCCTTAGTTTGGCGGGGCCCTTCCTCCTCACTAGCCCTGGTGCGCCCCCATCCCTGCTCGTACCCTCTCCAGTCAAGGCAACTTCACAGCTCTCCCCAGCCGGAGCAGCCGCCGCCTGGGCGAAGGCGCTAGGACAACGACTAAAAGGGTGCCCGAGGACACCACACAGATGGCAGCGGATCTGCCTACAGGATGTGGCCAGATGACCCACCCCACCACAGAAAGCACAGACCTGTACAGTACAGACTGCGTTAAAATGGGTGGGGCTACCGCACCTGTGACAGACCTTATGCTGCCCCTGGTAGAAGACCTGGATCCTGTCACGTCCAAGGAAGGCAGCTGATGGAATGTGGGCAACCATACTCCCTGAACATCCAGGTCCCGGACCAGATCCCGTGCTCATCAAAGTTTTTCTTGGGCATGTCCGTCACATCCCCATACCGACTGAGCCAGGTCATGATGTCATAACAAGAAAGTGACTCGTTACGGGTCAAAACGGTCACCTTCTTGACTGAGTTCTGATGGGAAATCGCCTTTACGGCAAAATCCCGCCAGCCGGGCTCGTTCTTCGCCACATCGTAGTTTGACCACAAGAGTTTGAGACCCTCTGGCCGAACGAAACTGACGTCAAACTCGGACGAACCGTAGGGGTGGATCAGGGCAAAGATGTCACTCGCCCTGAATTCCATCTGTAGGAGGAGCTCAACCACTTTAGCGCGAGGTGGGCACGCATCCTCACCCCTACAAATCAGACAGACCACATTCCTGCGGTTATTCTCCTGCCCGGTTGTTGGGAGGGACCAGACCACCTCCCCATTCCACTCTCGGAAAGCCCCCAAACCAAGCCTCTCTATCCAGAAAGACAGGTCGACCTCACCCCTTCTCTCTACCAGGATCGACCAGTCACCCCTACGCAGAGCCTCCAGGAGGCACTATTGCAGGTAACCCCCGGGGTCGGACAGAGACGGGGACCCCCCTGGACCCCCAGCAGCGACATTAGCATAGCTCCTAGGAGCAGTCACTACCGGGGGGGGCAGCCGGACCAGACCCAGAACCACCATTCACACCACCACTCACATCATCCTTTTTTCCATCCATACCAGACTTCCCATTCGTACCACTACTCCCACCAACATTCACTCCACTGACACTCCTCTCATCCACAACACTACTACACTCAGCATTCTCACATCCTGCACTCATATCCTGCCTAACTGATTCTGGGCTGGCAGGGAATTGTAGTACCGCTGGCTTAACTCAATTCTTTTTTTCCGGCTTGGCTGCTGCTGGGGTCAATGCTGCTGACGATAGCTCCTCCTGAATGGGCAATGACACCTCCTGAGTCTGGGGCTGCCCCACTGAGCGCACCCCAGCTCCTCCCACTGCGCCATTGCCGGACACTGATCCCGGCACCGGGACACTCCCCCCCCCCTCACAGGGGAGTGCCCCACAGTGCCCACTGAACACACTGTATTCGGGGAACCGCCCCCCGAGCACACGGACCCAACACTCTCCGGTGCCCGGACACTCCCCCCCCCTCACAGGGGAGTGCCCCGCGGCGCCAGTAGTGCCCACAGTACTCGGGGAACCGCCCCCCGAGCACATGGCAGCGTAGCTTGCCTCTGGCACTTGGACACGCCCCCTGCCACCCTGGGGCGGTCCTGCAGTGCAAGAGCTGCCCGGCATGAGCCCATCCTGCCCTTCCCTACCAACAGGATGGGTGTGCTTCACAACTATTGCGCCCTCAGCCTTTTCTGACGCCATACTGTACCCCCCATGCTGGTCCCGCTCCACCACAGGAATGGGGTCTGGCAATTTGGGGGAGCCCGCAGCCTGAACCAGCTTTGCAGCTGGCCCAGACTGCTGGAAAGGGACAAATACATATTGCACCGTCTCCTTTGTCTTCCGTTTCTTGGACCTCTGCTGGACCACCACATCCTCACACTCATCGTCCCCAAAGGTGAAATTCTGGGGGTGGGCTGGGGACTCTTGCATCACAATTGCCCTCAATAGACCCCCAGCCTCACCCTCCACGTCATCCTCCTCACTCTCACTTGGTGGTAGTGCCACCTGTCCAGCCTCAATGTAGCTGTCCTGGGTCTTTGTGTCACAGGGAGTAGCTACAACTTTCACACTTTCCTCCATCTTCTCTTCTTCCTCCTTTACATCTTCACTACCATCCTCACTATCTTCACCGCCACTACTCTCCCCATCATCCACCTCACCTGGGGATTTCATGGCGGCAAACCGATCGCTGTTGATCAGTTTCTCCTTAAAGAGACCGCTACCCTCCAGTATCTCCGCTCTCCTCGCCTCCAGCTTCACAATCTCGCCTCTCAGCGATGTTATCCTTTTCTTCAGTTTTGGCTTGCTCTTTCTGGATCCAGCGCTCATCAGACTCTGGGCCGCACGCAGATCCTCTCTGGCCATCCTCAGTTCCCTGCCGCGCTGATCATACTCTGCAAACCTTGCGGCCATGCGGGAGCAGTACGTGGAGCTGGACTCCCCGGGCCCACTCTCCGACCACATCTCCCCACTGATTTTCCATGCCCTTCTTCCACCTGTGGATCTCTGTCTGGCACCCGTAGCCTGAGAAGCAGAGCCTGCATTGCTGCCAGATCTTCTCCCGGCCGGAACAATGGCTGTCGAAGTTTTCACTCCACTCCCCGGCAGCCTAGAACGGGAAGTGGAGCCATGAGGCTCAATTGCAGGAGGCTCTTCCCCAGGAATCTGCCACCTTCCTGGGAATGCAGGTGGAAAAATCTGCCTCTCTCTTCTGGAAGTCTGGAGTCTCAGAAGCTCAGCAACAGACAGACACACCTAGTGACCACACCCTCCAGAGCTGTACTCACTATTCTGCTGTTGAGGTCACTGTGTACATTACATTACTTATCCTGTACTGATCCTGAGTTATATCCTGTATTATACTGCAGTGCTGTGCTCACTATTTTCCTGGTGGGGTCACTGTGTACATACATTACATTACTTATCCTGTACTGATCCTGAGTTATATCCAGTATTATACTCCAGAGCTGTACTCACTATTCTGCTGGTGGGGTCATTGTGTACATACATTACATTACTTATCCTGTACTGACCCTGAGTTATATCCTGAATGATACTCCAGAGCTGTACTCACTATTCTGCTGGTGGGATCACTGTGTACATATTTTTCATTACTTAACCCATACTGACCCTTAGTTATATCCTGTAAATCTTTTTTATTAGAAAAATATAAATCATAACAAACACAAAACCAGCACAACTTTGCCATAACGGAAAACAACAACATGAAATAACATAAACCCAAACATTACATTTAAATAAAAGAAACAAAAATCCTGCCTAACCGGCCAGCCCAGCTTTCCTACTAGAACTAGAAATATTACAACTACACCTTTCATAGCCAAACAACACACTCATAAGAAACATAAAAATAGCACTATTTCGCTTTAACTCAAAAACACCCAAACTCGGGAAAAATCATACATTACAAATAGAAAACACACCAAGCACTCACACTGCACACCATGATTTTTTATTTTTTTTATTTATTTTTTTAAAATAGTAATATTAATAATAATAATAACACTATACCACATGCATGCACACATATATATCAATATATTAACTACATTTAACCAAGAAACCAACAAAGAAAATTAAAACTACAACTCAAAATACCCAAACTCAGGAAAATATCAGAGAAAACACAATACACACATGCTTACACACATCTTTACAACATACTACATATATAAACCAAAGAAAAAAAATCCACAACGGGATACTAAAGAAACATTACTACAAAAACAAAAACTGGTTCGACTGCCATGTCTATCTCTACTATAAATACTATATAATAAAAATAAAAATAAATTAATTTAAAAAACATTTAAATTTTTTTTAATAAAAATTATATTACATATATTATACATACTATATAAATACCTATCTATATACACTACTATATAAAATTCTATACACAAACTATATACACCTATAAATGAACAGAAAACACACCTACAAATATAAAAGAACATTCTACACTAAACTGACCCTTCACCCACACCACCCGCCCTCCTATACATGGGTCAGAGTCGATACAGTTCATAGTCCTCAATGTCCAGTCCACATCTGACCCATGCCAGGTCCACCAAAAGAAAAGACCACTACCACCCACAAATATACCCTCCCAACCAACTTAACCATAAGCTTTAACATACACAAGCAAACAATACAACACACTTTAGGCCCAAGTTCGGTGCCTGTAAGCCCTTCATAACCTTAACATTTGAAGACAAAACAAAAAGCTATGGTGCACATGCATTAGCCCACCACCAGGAGGAAGGATGGCAATCCTGATACATACAAAATTTACATTCTTTCCCTAACTGCACCCTACCTCTCACCCTACCATTATCCCTAAAGATAAACTGACCCTACTATCACCCTAATCCTGTCCCTACATCACTGTCCCTAACCAAAACCAGGGTACTCTACCCAAAAGGTCTAGTACCTAGGGCACATCAAAACAAAACCCTCTCCATAGGAGAGAAGCCCTACTGGTACCAAGACTGCCATACTCCAAAGACCTGATCTTCCCGAGGTCACCGGTGATATTCCTACAGACCTCCACCTCAGAGAGGACTTTGCGCTGTGTAGACACTAAACACTGTGCGTTCCACGTGTAGTACCTAACTACTAAGCTGACTAAAAACAAAGTGCCCCGGTCTCGGCCACCCAGGTTCCTGAAGGCCCCATAAGCCCACTCTGGATAGGTAAGGCCGGCAAGTTGACTCCAGCCGATGGAAGCGCCCACCCGGTTGTAGACCCCTATATTAAAGGGACAATGAAGCAGGAAATGGTCCATGCTTTCCAGCATGTCCCCGCACTCTTCTCGGGGACATCCCCGGTCATCAGATCTCCTACACTTCAAATTGTCACTCACATATAGCTTCCCCTGAAAGCAGCGCCAGGCCAAGTCCCAAAACTTCTGGGGGATCCTTTTCATATTTAAAAGATACAACCCCACCCTCAGATCCTGACCTGGGCAGTCCCTGAGCGCCAGAGGCTTCTGGAAGTGGGTCAACAGAGTCCGTTTGTCAAGGAACTGCCTTGACTGGGTCCTGATCTCCCACACTCCCAGACCCCACCGACGTATCACCTTCAGAGTCGGGGTAGCATAAGCCGGAAGATGCCCATGGGGCGTACGGAGGTCCTTCACTTGCCTTCCTGTCTCCCATTCCTGGAAGAAAGGCCGAAACCATTCCCTGCAGGAGAGTACCCATGGAGGAGCCCTCTCTGACCAGAGGTTTGAGATGTTGGCTTTCAAGAAGGTGTTCATTAAGAACACCACAGGGTTTACCATAGATAAGCCCCCTAGTCTCCTCGTGCGGTACGTAACCTCCCTCTTGACTAGGTTCATCCTGTTCCCCCATAACAGTTGGAAAAACAGGCTGTAGATCCTAGTGTAGTAAGCCTCTGGCAAGATACATACGCTGCCCAGATAGATAAACAAGGGGAGCAGGTACGATTTGATCAGGTGTACCCTTTCCCTGAGGGTCATAGACCAACCCTTCCACTGATCCACCTTCTGAGTGGCATCCTGTTGCTTAACGTCCCAGTTTTTGGTGGGATAATCATCCTGGCCGAATGTGATGCCCAGAATTTTTGCTGAGTCTTGGGGCCCTGGGAGGGTGTCAGGGAGATCAAACATGGGATCTCCCCCTCCCAGCCAGAGACTTTCACACTTATCCCGGTTGATCTTAGACCCGGATGCCTCCGAGTAGCGTTCCACCTCCGACATCACCACATCGACCTCCTCTCGCGAGGACACGAAAATGGTGACATCATCAGCATACGCCACCACTCTCTGAGCAACATCCAGCTCTGCCAGACTCATCCTGACTCCCGCCAACGGCCCACAATCTACCCTCCGGATGAAGGGATCGATTGCGAACACGTATAAAAGCGGGCTCAAAGGACAACCCTGACGGACTCCGGACCCCACCTCAAAAGAGCGGCCAGACCACACGTTCACCAGTGGGAAACTCTCTGCCCCTGCATACAAGATCTTAAGCCAATTAATAAAAGCGCATGGTAAGCCATATCTCAGAAGGATGGACCAGAGGTACTCGTGGTTCACCCGATCAAATGCTTTGGCCTGATCCAGGGACAGCAAGTACCCCTTCCAGAGACCTGCACTACCCTGCTCCACTGCCTCCCTGACACTAAGGACAGCACTTAAGGTGCTTCGGCCTGGAACAGAGCAGTGCTGGACCCCCGAAAGGAGCCGGGGGGCAAACTTCACCAGCCGATTAAACAGTATCTTGGCAAGAAGCTTCCTGTCCGTATTGAGAAGAGCTATGGGCCTCCAATTCTCAACCCAGCTAGGATCTTTACCCTTTGACAGGAGAATCAGGGCTGACCTCCTCATTGACTTCGGCCAAGTGCCCGAGGAGAGACACTCATTGAATACCTCAGTCAAGAGGGGAGCTAAAGACTCCTTAAAGGTCCTATACCACTCGGATGTTAAGCCATCCGGACCTGGCGACTTCTTAGGGGCGAGCCCCTCGATCGCCAGTCTCACTTCCTCTTCCCTGATTTCTTCTGCCAAAACATCGAGAGGGGTCTACCCCTGGCTCAGGAATGGTTTCAGCCAGGAAAACCGACATCTTGTCTCGATCTAGATCCTTCCTCCCCAAGAGGTGCGAGTAGAAGGATCTGACGACCTCCAAAATCCCTGATCTGGACCGATTCAGAGATCCCGTACTATCAATCAGTCCTGAAATGACTTTACTACTCACTGACATCTTACAGTTTCTGTAAGGGTCGGGCGAGCGGTACTTCCCGAAATCCCTCTCAAAAACCAAAGATGCGTGTCTATCGTACTGACACCTCATCAGCAAGGACTTCACTCTGGAGATATCCTCCCGGCTACCTCCAGTCGAGACGAGAAGCTCGAGTTTCCTCCTCAGACCCTGATACAAGCGATACCTGTTCAGGGACCTGAGGCTTGAGAGCTGGCGGAAGAACCCCGCAACCCTCTTCTTGAATATCGCCCACCACTCTGACTTACTACTACATAGGTCCAGTAAAGGTACCTGACTCTGAAGAAAATCCTCAAAGGACTGTCTTACCTCCGCTTCCTCCAGGAGGGACGAATTCAGCTTCCAATAACCTTTACCCATCCGGGGGGTCTCTGAAACATTCAGGGAAAACAAAATCATACAGTGATCGGAGAACTCCACCTCAACCACGGACACTGCAGAAGAGATGGCTTCCTCCTTTAAATAAAACCTGTCTATTCTAGACCTACAGCTACCTCGATAATAGGTGAAAACTATATTATTGAGAGCTATGCTATCATAAGCCAACCGATCATTGGAACCTCTCCTATCTTGGGATCTCGTGACAGTATTAAAATCCCCTCCAAAGATCAACTGTCGGCTTGTAAAAAGAAAGGGCTTAATCCTCATAAAGAGATCTTTATGGTCCCACTTTGTTTGTGGGGCGTAGATATTAATAAGCCAAAGCTCTTGCCCCTTCATGAGGACATCTAAAATCAGGCACCTCCCCATTTCTAACTCAATAACCCGTCTGCATTCAACAGGAGCGGTAAAAAGGACCGCCACCCCACTATACGGCTCAGCCGCAAGAGACCAGTGGGAGGGACCGCGCCTCCACTCTCTCCTGCCTTTTACCAGGGAGGCTAGATCTAACAACTTGGTCTCTTGTAAAAACAAAATGTCGGCTTCAACACGGCCGAGAAAATCAAAGGCTGCGAATCTAGCCGTATCCGACTTTATGCTGGCACAGTTAATAGATGCCAGCGTCAATGGGGTGAGTGCCGCCATCATGGGTGATTGAGTTAGACGGCCCTAACCCCTAATTTCTGGTTTTTTTTCACCCCCTCATCCCCAGATGAGGAGGCTTCTTTCCCTTTGGACCGTTTTTTAGACTCTGACTGGTCCATTTTTGAATTCCCATCTCCGTCTGGCTCTGGTTTGGCCCCATCCCCTGAGGAAACAGCCCCATTAGGACAGGGCCCAGTTCCCCCTGGAGGCTCCCCCACTTCAGGCACCCCATCCTCAACCCCCCCCCCCTCCAAGGAGGGGGAGGAGATGGCATCGAGTACAGAGTACCGGTTAGACAGATCAATCAGAGGGGGGGGGGGGCAGGTAAGCTTCCGCTTGGGACCTGGTCCGTAGCACGGGGACTAGAGGGCTCCGACCTCTTCTTTCTCCCTTTACTGCCCTTCTTTTTTGGCCTCTCTTCACCCTCCTCATCCACACTTTCACAGTGGGAGGAATCGGAAAGATCGGCCTTGCTGCCTTCTTCTCGCCTCAGCAGTTTCAGGACTAACCTCTGGAGCAGGGCCAGAAGCTACCCCTGCCACATGGGAACTCTCCAGTTCCCTGCTCCTTCTCCGATTAGCCTCCCACCTCAGCTTGGCGGGACTTTCCCTCTTCACTGACCCTGTTGCACCTTCACCCGCACTCGTGCCCTCCCCAGCTGAGGCAACATTACTGCTCTCCCCAGCCAAGGTGACCGTCGCACGGGCAAAGGCGCTAGGACAACGGCTGAAAGGGTGTCCTAAGACACCACACAGATGACACCTGATCTGCCTACAGGATGCGGCAAGATGACCTACCCCACCACACAGAGCACAGACCTGCACGGCACAGGCTGCGCTAAAGTGAGTGGGGCTGCCACACCTGTGACAGACCTTGGGCTGCCCCTGGTAGAAAATTTGGATTCTGTCTCTCCCAAGAAAAGCAGCTGATGGGATGTGGGCAACAGTGCTTCCCGAACGCTTCAGTTTGACGGAAAACGTCCAGGCCCCAGACCAGATCCCATGTTCGTCGTAGTTCTTTTTCGGCATGTCCGTCACATCCCCATATCGGCTGAGCCAGGTCATGATGTCATAGCAAGATAGTGACTCGTTACGTGTCAAAATGTTCACTTTCTTGACCAAATTCTGACGGGATATCGCCTTTACGGCAAAATCCCGCCAGCCGGGCTCGCTTTTCACCACCTCATAGTTCGACCAGAAGAGTTCCAAACCCTCTGGCCGAACGAAGCTGATGTCAAACTCGGAAGTATCGTAGGGGTGGATCAGGGCAAAGATGTCACTTGCCCTGAATTCCATCTGGAGGAGGAGCTCAACCACCTTCGCCCCTCCACACTAAACGGACCACATTCCTACGGCCACTTTCCTGCCCGGATGTCGGAAGGGACCAGACCACCTCCCCGTTTTGTTCTCGGAAGGCGCCTAAGCCGTGTCTTTCTATCCAAAAAGACAGGTCAACCTCACCCCTCCCCTCTACATGAATTGATCTGTCTCCCCTACGTAGAGCCTCCAGGAGGCGCTGTTGCAAGTGACCCCCAGAGCCAGATGGAGATGGGGATCCCCCTGATCCCCCGGCAGTGACGCTGGCATAGCTTCTGGGAGAAGCAGCCACTACCGGGGGAGCAGTCGAACCAGAAACCAAACCAGGACCCTTATTCTTAACAGAGGTGTCAGCCACCAAACCTCTCTCTGCCATTCCACTACCACTCCTCACCTGAATTTCGCTAGCACCCCTCTCTTGCACCCCATTTGCACTCCTCTCTTGCACTCCACTTGCACCCCTCTCTTGCACTCCACTTGCACCCCTCTCTTGCACTCCGCTTGCACCCCTCCCTTGCACTCCACTTGCACCCCTCCCTTGCACACCATTTGCACCCCCCTCATCCACACTGCTACCACAACTCCTCCCATGCACACTACCATAACTCACATTCTGCACATTACCATTTTTGCTTTCACTTTCACTCTTGCCTACACTCTCCCTTGTATTACAGGCTGGGCTGGCTGGGTCTTTTGTTTCATGTACAAGGGTTGCCGGTTTTAGGATTGGCGCTGTAGAGTTCTTCCTTCCACTCTCCTGGGACGCAGAGACAGGCTCCGCCTCTGACATGGATGGCCACGCCCCTCCACAAAATGCCGTACATCTTGGTGGGAGCTGTCCCTCCAGACGCACTCCCGCCCCGTCAACGTCACCTAGGGGACCGCCCCCTGAACCAACAAGGTCCGGCACCCGGACACTCCCCCCCCCCTCACAGGGGAGTGCCCTGCAGCGCCAGGACCTGTACCGCCCACTTCAACCGAGGAACCGCCCCCCGGACAGGTGAATCTGCCGCTATTTTCTGGTGCCTGGACACCCTCCACCCTCACAGGAGGGTGCCATTTTTTTCTATAGCACCTGCAGCCATTTTGGGTGCACTACTGTATCCCCCATGCTGGCCCCGCTCCACTACAGAAACGGGGTCTGGCAGATTGGGGGACCCAGCACCCTGAGCTGACTTCTCAGCCGACCCAGGTTGCTGGAAAGAAGAAAATACAAATTTCACTCCTTGTGCCTTCTTCCTCTTCTTGCCCTTCACTTTCTTCCTCTTCCCCTTCTCTTCTGGGCCTAAATCATCACCGAAAGTGAAGTTCTCCAGATGGGTGGGGGACTCCTGCATAACAATCACCCGCAGGAGACCCCCATCTGCCGAGCTGCTGCCATCACTGCAGTCACTGCCATCCTCATCATCCTCACTGGAGGGAGGTAAGGCCACCTGAGCCGGGTTTATGTAGTCCTCACTCAGGGTAAGTGGGGGGTCTGGGGTAACAGTGGTGGTACAAACAGAACCCGTGTCCATATCCCCCTCACTCACATCCCCCTCCTCACCTTCCTCCATCTCCTCCTCCTCACTCTCATCTTGGTGACTTTCTTTTTCTGCACCTCTGGAGACCCCCTTTTTGGGGAACCTCTCTTCATTAAGAATCTTCTCACTGAAGAAGCCGGCTCCAGCCACAATGTCTGCTCTCAGCTGAACAATCTCCTCCACCTCTTTCTTTAGTGTTCTCACCTTTGCAGTGAACGCTGCTCTCTTGCCCTTGGCTGCTGTATCCGCCTGGTAAGTTGCAAACTTAATGTCTTCTCTTAGACCTCGTAGCTGTTTCCCAATCCGTTCATATTGGGCCCTCTTTGCCTGGATTCTAGATCCGAAAGTCTCCAGGGATTCCCTTGGCCCCTTTACCCCCCATTGCTGGGGTTCTGAGGAGCTCGAAGTAGAAGCCTTCACTCCACTCCTCTGCCTGGATGAGCTTCTTTTCCCAGAGGAACTTTTGCTGGAAGCCTTGCAGCTCCCAGCTGGGGATGGGGGAGGGGACCCCACATGGCGATGGGCCCTGGTGGATCGTCTCACCCCATCCTGGCTGCTGGCCGTCGCATTTTCCTTTGCACCCCTCGCCGGCCGGGTACGGGGAGTTCAAGATGAAGCCTCCTGGGGCTCCATAGCAGGAAAACCCTCTACCCAGGTATCTGCCACATGCCTGGGGAGGGGTGGAAGAAAATCACTGCTTCACTGGAAGACTCAGGAGCTCAGCAGAACACAACCTCTCTCCAGAGCTGTACTCACTATTCTGCTGGTGAGGTCACTGTGTACATACATTACATTACTTCTCCTGTACTGATATTGAGTTATACCCTGCTTTATAGTCCAAAGCTGCACTTATTATTCTGCTGGTGGTGTCACTGTCTACATTACATTACATTACTAATCCTGGACTGATACTGAGTTACATCCTGAACTATACTCCAGAGCTGTACTCACTATTCTGCTGGTGGGGTCACTGTGTACAAACATTACATTACTTATCCTGTACTGATCCTGAGTTATATCCTGTATTATACTCTAGAGCTGTACTCACTATTCTGCTGGTGAGATCACTGTGTACATACATTACATTACTTATCCTGTACTGATCCTGAGTTATATCCTGTATTATACTCTAGAGCTGTACTCACTATTCTGCTGGTGAGATCACTGTGTACATACATTACATTACTTATCCTGTACTGATCCTGAGTTATGTCCTGTATTATACTCTAGAGCTGTACTCACTATTCTGCTGGTGAGATCACTGTGTACATACATTATATTACTTATCCTGTACTGATCCTGAGTTATATCCTGTATTATACTCCAGAGCTGATAAGTCACTGTTTCCCAACCAGGGTGTATCCAGCTGTTGCAAAACTACAACTCCCAGCATGCCCAGACAGCCTTTGGCTGTACATGCATGCTGGGAGTTGTAGTTTTGCAACAGCTGGAGGCACCCTGGTTGAGAAACACTGAGATAAGCAATGAAACATATTCAGTAAACTTTTATATAGATAAATTCTACAAACTGTTAACCCAGATGAACATATACTGTTTAAAATAGTTTTTTTTTTCTTCCCCCTCTAGTGAGCAACCATTAAAATCATTACCGCGCCAATATTAGACCTGCGGTTTAGGCATATTTATTTTTTTCTCATTTGTTTTTGCATTGCAGGCTACTTAATTCCAAGGAGACATTAGAGAAACGGAGTAAAGATTTGAAATCCAATGTAACATGACATAGCGAAAACAAGAGTAAATACAGGAAAATCTCAGCAGCTTTTGGGAGCGCGGAAATCACATCGTACAGCTGTCAATCATTCTTACAGCAACAGGAAGGAAAGTGAGAACAAATAAACACAGCAATCATCTGTGGTCCTGGAGGGGACAGCGGGATTCCTTTAAAATGATGGCAATATGAAAAGCTGGGAAAAAAATTCACTCCGCAGAATTTAGTTTATGTTCTATTAAAATTGGTGTCAGACATGGAGCTGGCAGCAAAGAAAAGCTTTTATCCACCGCAGCATCGCCGAAAGAGGCTTATATAGTCCTGTCACATATTAACTTCTCGCTGCTCGGGCTGTCTCCTAACAAAGTGAGACTTTCAGTTGTCGCCAGATATGGAAATAAGTTTCCAGCGTTCTGTGATCTATACAGAGTTGATTTTGTCATTAGGCATAACGCCTCCAAGGGCCCCTTAAATCTGTGTACATTTCAGCTACTTAAAGGGGTACTCCACTGGAAAACCTTTTTTTTTTTTTTTTTTAATCAACTGGTGCCAAAAAGTTAAACAGATTTGTAAATTACTTCTATTCCAAAAATCTTAATCCTTCCAGTACTTATCAGCGGCTGTATGTTCCACAGGAAGTTCTTTTATTTTTGAATTTCCTTTCTGTCTGACCCCACTGCTCTCTGCTGACACCTCTGTCCATTTTAGGAACTGTCCAGAGCATGATAGATTTTCTATGGGGATTTGCTCCTATTCTGGACAGTTCCTAAAATGGATAGAGGTGTCAGCAGAGAGAACTGTGGTCAGACAGAAAGGAAATTTAAAAAGAAAAGAACTTCCTGTGGAACATACAGCAGCTGATAAGTACTGGAAGGATTAAGCTATTTTAATAGAAGTAATTTACAAATTTGTTTAACTTTCTGGCACCAGTTGATTTAAAAAAAAAAGGTTTTCCAGTGGAGTACCCCTTTAATTCATGAATTGTAAACTAGATATGTCTCAAAGTGAATGGTCACCCTTGGATAAGATTTTTATTTAAAAAATATATTAATTTGTATTATAAATCTATTATAAACGATTAATTAATCTATATATTTCTTAATAATTTATTACAATTATTTATCTAAATTGTCTGAAACTTGCATCAATTAAAAAATAATAATAATAATAATAATTTCACCCTAAAATATCCTGCAGCTTCAGCTTCGCTCTGATGTCACAGACTATACTTGATGAAGTTTTTAATTGTTGTCCGAGGACTGGTCTTCCACACTGAATGACCTTTGGCGTGCAAATACCCATTGTTGGCAGCTCCCTGGCAATTGCCAACCAATAATGTCCTAAGTGTGTGACAGATGGGAGACAAGTCCGAAGAGGCTCCAAGCCATGGTGGATCTTTTTTGGTCATGCTGGCTGCTTATAGTAGCATGAGCAACAGGGGTGTAACTATAGGGGGTGCAGAGGTTGCAGTCGCACAGAGGCCCTGGTGCATTAGGGGGCTACCGAGCACATCTACCCTATAAGAGACCAGTATTATAATTGGCACATGGGGCCCTGTTGCAGCTTTTGCATTGGGGCCCAGAAACTACAAGTTACAAGTATGACTAAGGTTGTGTGGCACGACCGAAACGCGTCACTTACTACTTTATACGTTCTGTGGATCCATAAATATATAAAGATTACTGGCTTTTATCGGATCTGTCGTGCTGGACGACTTCTTTCTGTTATGAAAGTTACGCCTCTGGTGAGCAACATGCAGCCTCAGGTTGTTTTGTTGAAAAACATCTCCTTCTGAGAAATGGCTGCACCATTGGTTTCACGACCAAATCATTGTGATGCCAAGCTGTTAGTGTATCTAGACTGAAGACTAAAGAGGTCCGGCTACTGTACGTTATGCCACTTGACACCATAAACCTGGGAGTAGGACCAGTATGACATTCCCTCGTGAAAGCTTCTTCATGGCATTTCCCCCATAGCCTCATGACCAATCTACAGCTATCATTGCATCTGAGACAAAAGCTGATCCCTGAACAGAATAGACCTCCGTTCCATCCTCCAATACCATCTTGCTCTGCACTGTAACCTTACAGCTTGTCCTTCTTGGTGTTGAAATTTCAATTTTGAGGGGAATGTCGCTTCAGTCCTACTCCCAGGATTATGGTGTGGGGTTGAGGTAAAATAACAGCTCAGTGTACATTTATTTGATTCTCCATTCTGGGCAAATTAACTTGTGCTACTGTAAACTACATGGCATAAACATGCTACCACTAATTTTCACTTACTGGTGGTGGTTATACAGACCAAGAACAACTTTGAAAAACATGATAATAGATAGGTGGAGATCCCTGCAGCCTTTCCCGGCCAAACTCGTGACAGCACCCCTGATGAATTGGTTTGTTACCGTGAAAAACGTTGCATTGTGGGTTATAAATGTGTTTGTATATTGAATCAGAAAACTGGAAGTTTTATGAGTCAACATACAAATGCATTTATTACCCACAATGCAACATGTTTCACAGTAACACACCCCTTCATCAGGCATTGCCTGATGTAGCGGTGTGTTACCGTGAAACGCGTTGCATTGTGGGTTATAAATGTGTTTGTATATTGAATCAGAAAACTGGGAGTTTTATGAGTCAACATACAAACGCATTTATTACCTACAATGCAACACGTTTCACAGTAACACACCCCTTCATCAGGCATTGCCTGATGGAGCGGTGTGTTACCGCGAAAAGCGCTGCATTATGAGTAATAAATATGTTTGTATGATGAATCGGAAGACTATCAGTGCCTGCTTTAATCCTGTCACATCCTGGAGAAAAGACTTGGAGTGTTGTCTCCCATGGAGCGGACCTGGGACTTTTATTTGTCTGCAATTGCAAAGGGAGCTGCCAACAGCAAATCCTGATGATTTATGGGCCCAAGTGCATTCAGCGTGGCAGAACATAACCTCATTAATCACATTCCAAGGTGTGTAAGTGTGTGTATTTCTGCTCTTGATACTCGAAGTAGATACTGAATAAATCAAGATGTTTTGAATATTGTGTATTCATTTTCCCATCATTTGCATATTAATGGCATGTCTGTCCATCCTTGGATTTCCATAATACCACAAATTTTCCTTTCTGGGTGCTGTAATTTCAATGTGGAGGAGTGTTCATATCCGACAAGAATGTTAAAAATATGAGATGTGGATACATGGTTGAAAATGCTGTTTAATCAGTAAAATGTGATATGTATTTATATACAAAAAAAATGTCACTCAGTGTCATTTTAACTAAAAATATAACACAAGAAACATAAATATAAGAACGCTTTGTACTGAAAATGGATCCGCTGTGTGACCAAAATAGCTCCTATTTCCAAAAGGAAAGAAAGTATTCAAAAAGACCACAAGAAAAAGGGGGGATTGGGGAGGCTTAAACAAACAAGTCATATTTTTTAATAATAATAGACATAAATCTTATAAAAGCACATTATGTGTTCACCCCGAGTGTTCTCCTTTAGTTTCGGCCCCGCACTAATCCCAGTGGAATGCTTGTGCTAATTAAAAACATTTTATAAATGAAATCCCATAAATATGTGGAGCACTGGAAATCCAGAGCGCGGGGCCCAGTGTACACAGAGCCCAAGTGTCGGGAGATTATTAAAATGATTTTCTTTCACAAAGCTGCCTCACAAAAATAAAAAATAATCCCGGGCCAACGATAATGGGACATTTCAAAGTGACACATTCAATGAACATTACATGAAATAATGGCAGCCCAATGCTTGTTATTAAAGAACTCTGTGTAAGATGGCAAAATGCCCTCATTCATTATGCATGTGCCTGATTGACAAACTATAGAAAAGACTACGAAAATATAAAAATCTATATTTACACATGTAATTAGAACTTTAAATATACATGTTTTTATATATAGGTATATAGAAGGTGGGCAGAATACAATGCATTCGGAAAGTAATATTGGTCTCAGTATACAGGATTTGGTCAGTAACAGTATGATGATAAGATGTATGATGATATTTGCTCCTGATGTTACATATATTATAATATGTTATTGTTTCATATATATTCTTAAACTATCTATGAGATTTCAGTATGTCGACCTCATATACTATTTTCATACCCCATCCTCATATCCCGACCTTATATCCCATTCTCATATCTTATCCTCATGCCCAGTCCTTATATCCCAACCTTATATTCTATCCTCATATCCTGTCCTCATATCCAACCTCATAACCCATCTTGATATCCTGAACTCATATACTGACCTCATATTTCAACTTTATATGCCATCCTTATATCCTGTCCTCATATTCTGACATCATATCCTAACCTTATACCTCGACCACATATCCCGGCCTCATATCCTGACCTCATATCCTGTCCTCATATCCAGTAATCATATTCCTGCATGGGACTTCAGAAAAAAAGTGCCAACCCTTGCATAAGAGGAAGGATTGACAGTTGACAAGTAACATGTGACCAAGTTTCCTGGAAATATCTCCAGCAATTTGGAAGTTATGCTGAATCATACATATATACTATGGGAGAGATTTATCAAAACCGGTCTAGAGGAAAAGTTGCTGAGTTGTCCATAGCAACCAATCAGATCACTTCTTTCATTTCTGAAAAGGCCTCCAAAAAAAGAAAGAAGCGATCTGATTGGTTGCTATGGGCAAGTGGTCAACTTTTCCTCTGGACAGGTTTTGATAAATCTCCCCCATTGAGTTTTATAGCTATAGATAACATTTTTTTTTAATAAATCAGAAATTTTCAGGTAACACCATACCTGACACAGGAGAGGTCACACTATACTATTGTTTACCCCAGCAGTGGTACCTTATAGACCCAAGGTAAAGCTTTTATTTTTACATATGTTTATGTAAAAATACATAAAAAGGGAGGATCCTCTCCTCGAAGGGCTCTGTACACTGAGGACAAGCAGGGCTCTGTACACTCAGAACAAGCAGGGCTCTGTACACTGAGGAGAAGCAGGGCTCTGTACACTGAGGAGAAGCAGGGCTCTGTACACTGAGGACAAGCAGGGCTCTATGCACTGAGGACAAGCGGGGCTCTGTACACTGAGGACAAGCAGGGCTCTGTACACTGAGGACAAGCAGGGCTCTGTACACTGAGGACAAGCGGGGCTCTGTACACTGAGGACAAGCGGAGCTCTGTACACTGAGGACAATCAGGGCTCTGTACACTGAGGACAAGCAGGGCTCTGTACACTGAGGACAAGCAGGGCTCTGTACACTGAGGGCAAGAAGGGCTCTGTGCACTGAGGCTCTATGGCACGCCCCCGTCTCACACAGCAGGCTGACTGAGAAGCCAGAAGCCTGCACAAAGCCCTGCTTTTCCCACCCACACTTCCTGTATTTTTTCTCCACACAGAGGCACACAGGTAGTAGTTGCAGGGACAAAACAGCATTTTTTCACCCAAAGTGATACACATTATTTAACCCCTTAAGGACCGGGGGGTTTTCCGTTTTTGCACTTTCGTTTTTTGCTCCTTGCTTTTAAAAAATCATAACTCTTTCAATTTTGCACCTAAAAATCCATATGATTGCTTATTTTTTGCGCCACTAATTCTACTTTGTAATGACGTCAGTCATTTTGCCCAAAAATCTACGGTGAAACGGAAAAAAAAATTGTGAGACAAAATTGAAAAAATAATGCTGTTTTGTAACTTTTGGGGGCTTCCGTTTCTACGTAGTACATTTTTTGGTAAAAATGACACCTTAGCTTTATTCTGTAGGTTCATACAATTAAAATGATCCCCTACTTATATAGGTTTGATTTTGTCGGACTTCTGGAAAAAATCATAACTTCATGCAGGAAAATTAATACGTTTACAATTGTCATCTTCTGACCCCTATAACTTTTTTATTTTTCCGCGTATGGGTCGGTATCAGGGCTCATTTTTTGTGCCGTGATCTGAAGTTTTTAACGGTACCATTTTTGCATTGGTAGGACTTATTGATCGCGTACGCCATTGACCGTGCGGTTTAATTAACAATATATTTTTATAATTCGGACATTTCCGCACGCGGTGATACCATATATGTTTATTTTTATTTACAGTGTGTTTTTTTATGGGAAAAGGGGGGTGATTCAAACTTTTAATAGGGGAGGGGTTAAATGATCTTTATTCACTTTTTTTTTTTCACTTTTTTTTGCAGTGTTATAGCTCCCATAGGGACCTATAACACTGCACACACTGATCTTTTACATTGATCACTGGTTTCTCATAGGAAACCAGTGATCGATGATTCTGCCGCTTGACTGCTCATGCCTGGATCTCAGGCACTGAGCAGTTATTCGGCGATCGGACAGCGAGGAGGCAGGTAGGGACCCTCCGGCTGTCCTGTAAGCTGTTCGGGATGCCGCGATTTCGCCGTGGCTATCCCGAACACTGAGCTAACCGGCACTTTTTACTTTCACTTTTAACCGCGTGGCTCAGCTTTGAGCACCGGCTAAAGGGTTAATAGCGCGCGGCACCACGGTCAGTGCCGCGCGCTATTAGCGGCGGGTCCCGGCTTCACTATGACGCCGGGCCCGCTGTGATATGATGCGGGGTCACCGTGGGACCCCGCGTTATATCACGGGAGCGGGATCAAGGACGTACTCATACGTCCTTGGTCCTTAAGAGGTTAAAGGGGTACCCCGGTGGAAAACTATTTTTTCTTAAATCAACTGGTGCCAGAAAGTTAAACAGATTTGTAAATTACTTCCATTAAAAAAAATCTTAATCTTTCCAGCACTTATTAGCTTTTGAATACTACATAGGGAATTCTTTAGGGAACACTCTGTCCATTTTAGGAACTGTCCAGAGCAGAGATGTCAGCAGAGAGCACTGTGATCATGATGTCAGCAGAGAGCTCTGTGTTCCAAAAAGAAAAGAATTTCCTCTGAAGTATTCAGCAGCTAATAAGTACTGGAAGGATTAAGATTTTGTAATAGAAGTAATTTACTAATCTGTTTAACTTTCTGGCACCAGTTGATAAAAAAATAATAATAATAATAATAATAAAGATTTCCACTGGAGTACCCCTTTAACCAATGTATATTACAAATATATATCTATATATATATATATATATAGATATATAGATAGATAGATAGATAGATAGATAGATAGATAGATAAAAATATATATATTATATATAATGTTATTATCATTTTATAAAAAGTTTTTGCAAATGACAAGTACACTTTAATGAAGAACAGCCTCCATTCTCCTACCATGTGCCATCTATAATGTATGTATTCTTATGTGGCACCACAGTCCAGAACTGCTATCTCTTCTCTCCCCATAATTATTATTTTGACCGTACTGGTTGGCTCATACTGTATTATATAAGGTCAGCCACAAACTTTTACAGTTTCCAAGGAAGGAACAATGGGAATTATCCCAAAAGACTAGGTTTATGAATGATTTTTTGTTCTTTCCTCTAGGATTTATAACTGGTTTGAAATGGAAGGGGCTGATCCCTAGTGAGCCACGCTGAGATTCCTCTACCCTTAACTTGACCTGGCTAAGCCCACCAGATTTTAAGTGAAATATGTGATCAAGAGCCAAACATTGTCATTCAGTGTGAAATTCCTTCAATTTTGAAGAAAGATTCAACACGAGACGTTAAGACAACAGGTTATCACTCAGCCATTATCAATGACACGTAGATCCAGATGTCTTTAATTTTAAGTACATTCTAATGTCTTGGGGTGTTAAAGGAGGTTAATTGTTATCCAAGGAGAAAATATCTATGTAAATACACAATTCAAGTCTCCAGTGGAAGATCTAATCTCATCGCTCTGCAATTTCTATTTTTCTTGAACTATATCATTTGTCAGAAGAGGCGTAAACAAATTGCTCATTTTTCTTTAACAGATGTGTAAAGGTCAAGCCGACTTCCTAAGAGTAAAATGCCTCCACTCATACCGGGTGACCCATGGACAGACAACACAGAGCTGGAGTGGAAAATAACCACTTCAGCCATAATAAACAATTGTATGGACAATAATAGACAATGGTGTATAATAGTGTGGTGAAAATTTTAAGGTGCACTATTAAAAAAAAAAATTTGTGATTTGCTCACTTCCATCATAAGCTTGTATCCTACATTAATGTATTTTTGAGATATTAAGATGATAGACCAGGAGACTGTATTCCCCCCAAAAAAGCTCTGTTCACATTACATCAGAGCCTTCCATGGGAGGAATATTTTTGAAGAATTTCATGACCTGTACCATTTCTTAATCATCTCGCCCAGATCCAGTGTCGTATGATGGTAAGTGCCTGTGGTATTAGCCAATGTGGTGACTTGGCAATTGGACATATCTTCATGGAATTATAACCACAAATTCCCACTTGGGCTGAATTAGCCCTCCTGGGACAAAAAAAAACCTTTTAATAGGGATCTCCAACTAAAATTATTAATCTTAATTAATCTTCATTTTAAAAAGTTGATTTATTTTAATGAGCAGTCAGAGTCACCAACAATAATAAAAAATATTGACTGGTCTGAACTAATGAATATCCCCAGTGGGGGGAATGAAATATAGCAGATCCCAGTGAGGAGAAATCAGACCAAGTCATTTAATGACAATATAAGTTGGGACTTTGGTCCTTATAAGTGACTCCTGTACTGTAATTTTAATAAGCACATTATTATTAAGTTTCAGCACATTATTTGGTTATAAAAACTTTTTAAAATGATGATTAATAAAGATTATTAATTTTAGTTGGAGATCCCTATTAAAGGTTTTTTTTTGTCCCAGGAGGGCTGATTCAGCCCAAGTGGGAATTTGTGGTTATAATTTGAATACCCTGGGAAATCCTTTGGGAATTTTGTGATTGATATCTTCATGGAGACCAGATCTTGGCTCCAGACACCCTCAATTCAGAGGCAGTCCTCTTCTTCTCACCAGCTTGCCAGGCAGCCAACACCTGCAGATGACGGCAGATCTGGCAGTCATTTAGAGGTAATCAGCCTTCAATGCTTCTCCTGCTGATTGAGGTTTATATCCTTTCCTGGCTCTCAATCCTGGGGCTTCTGATTCTGATCTTGACCCTGATCCTGACCACGACCCTACTCGTGGATATTGCTTCTGTTTTCTTGTTGACATTGCCCATCTGGTAGCTGTTGGTCTACTCTTGACTCTGACCTTTGGCTCCATTAATGAATATACTCATCCTTTGGCCTGTTGCATCCTGACTGCTCTCCTGATGATGACCCTTGGCTCTGTTCCTGACTAGTCTACCATCAGCACTACTGCTGCCAATCCATGACTACTTAGATCTTTTGGAAACCATGTCTGTACATCCTTGTGGGTGAATAATCAACATCTCGGGTACATAACCATAATAGGCATACAGTGGCATACATCTCCCATTAAAAATGTATAACATTTCGAATATGTTGTTTTTTGTTTTTTAACTGTAACTTTTTTGCATAGGATACCATAGTCTACTACGTTTTTCAATACAGTTCAGTTTTGGCATCGGTAGATGAAAATGTTCAGGTCTCCTCACATCACTGGTTTTCATAAACCATACAGCATCCCTGCATCAGCCATCCTTCAGTAAGCCCCCAATTTGGAGGGGAAAGAGCTTAAATGTTGTATAACTGCAACCACGTCTTCATGGTTTTGGGGGTCTTGCACTAGAAAAGCAAAAGGCTGAACTGAATGGAGACTCATCTGAGATTCTCATTGGTAGCCAAAACACTTTATGAACCAATGAGAGAAATTGCTAAAAGGGAAAACCTAGGCCTATTCTGAGGATGCCAATGGTATGAAACCGGAAAATTGTCTCTCAAAGTTAGGCAGAGCTGGGTTCTCTCATGATCTGCAATGCAGATGCAGGTGCAACCCTACCATAGGGCAACTATGCGGAATGGTAGAAAGGTCACGTGTCATGCCACATTTCAGCCTATGGAGCACTAAATGGGATGTCAAACACAGAATGTGAATTTAGTTTGCTGTATCTGACATCACCATAACGAATGACTCCTGTTCACCAAATATATGTGTGTAGGCCCATATACCTGTCTTGAAACAGGGTTTTCCGAAAGTTTTCTTAATTTTTGTAGTTCACCTGGATATGTTTTAATTATATATTCTTAGTAAAGATGGACATTTTTTAGATATCCTTTTGGAGTGCCAGATATGCCCAATGGCCAGGCATTCCGAAATATGGATGGTGTTTCCAAACCTTCCGCCCAAAGCTCAAAAATGAAATAAACAGAAATCAAAAACACATTCTCTATTATAATTTCACAAAAAGCTCACAATAATATAGTATCCAGTCTGTTTTACAAATTAATATTTAGACGTATCAGGAAAAAAAAAAAAGTTCTTGTCTGTACATGTAAGAAATATTCCCATCCATCAGTGCCAACACTAGAGCTAATGAACCTCCATGGTCTGCTTTATGAATGGAGTGTTTCTACTAAGCCGTTCCTTTAATGTTCCCGGTTATGGTTTATGAATCCATATATTATTGGAAATTAAATTATTTTCCCATGGCTGCATCTAAGGGACTCGCAATTAGAAGTAAGAAGGTAAAACTGCAGATGAGTGGTAGAAAATATTTGATGAGCAGCTTTTTCGAATAAAAGTGGAAGGCAGTAAATTATCCGCGTGGGTTCCCTGTGTGGACCCTACATTAAAATATTCCCCAGACAATTAAAGCAACGTGTGCCCTGACGTTTTCTTTCTTAAGGTAGTTTGAAAGCTTCAGAGGTATGTCACTGCAAGTCACCCTCACCTTAGTAATTGTCATGCGAATCTGGAGGAAATGAACAGGGGAGAGTCCTGAGGGGGTCACATTTCTCTGCCCCTTTCAACATGAACTTGTGAGTGTAAGTTTCTCATAGAAACTCCATAATAGCTGCCTATTGCTAAACCTGGTCTGTATTGTGTCTTTAGTGTAAATCTGGAGCACAGAGATTCACAGAAAGAACTATCTTCAGAATACAATAGATCACCACAAAGTATACAGTACAGACCAAAAGTTTGGACACACCTTCTCATTCAGAGTTTTCTTTATTTTCATGACTATGAAAATTGTAGATTCACATTGAAGGCATCAAAACTATGAATTAACACATGTGGAATTATATATATATAACAAAAAAGTGTGAAACTACTGAAAATATGTCATATTCTAGGTTCTTCAAAGTAGCCACCTTTTGCTTTGATTACTGCTTTGCACACTCTCGGCATTCTCTTGTTGAGCTGCAAGAAGTAGTCACCTGAAATGGTTTTCACTTCACAGGTGTGCTGGTGTGGAGGAGGAGGTGTGATGGTGTGGGGGTGCTTGGCTGGTGACACTGTTGGGGATTTATTCAAAATTGAAGGCATACTGAACCAGCATGTCTACCATAGCATCTTGCAGCGGCTGCTATTCCATCCGGTTTGCGTTTAGTTGGACCATCATTTATTTTTCAACAGGACAATGACCCCAAACACCTCCAGGCTGTGTAAGGGCTATTTGACCAAGAAGGAGAGTGATGGGGGGCTGCGCCAGATGACCTGGCCTCCACAGTCACCGGACCTGAACCCAATCGAGATGGTTTGGGGTGAGCTGGACAGCAGAGTGAAGGCAAAAAGGGCAAACAAGTGCTAAGCATCTCTGGGAACTCCTTCAAGACAGTTGGAAGACCATTTCAGGTGACTACCTCTTGAAGCTCATCAAGAGAATGCCAAGAGTGTACAAAGCAGTAATCAAAGCAAAGGGTGGCTAGAACCTAGAATATGACAGATTTTCACACTTTTTTGTTATGTCTATAATTCCACATGTGTTAATTCATAGTTTTGATGCCTTCAGTGTGAATCTACAATTTTCATAGTCATGAAAATAAAGAAAACTCAGAATGAGAAGGTGTGTCCCAACTTTTGGTCTGTACTGTAAGTGGGAAGTATAATGACATGTTAGGGCTACATTTGACGTATCTGGCGGGAGTTTTCTGCATTGATCCAACGTATACCAAAACAATGTACTTTTGGTGGTTATTCACTAGGAATGGCATAGTAGACAAAGCAAGGGCATTACCTATCAAAAATCATACTGCATAGTGTACATCTTTACAACTGAACCCTATTGCCATTGTATGAAACTATGTACTAATGCAGTGGCATTCTTTAAAGGGTTACTCCGCTCCCTAGCGATTGGAACATTGAGTTCCGAACACTGGGTGCCCGCCCCCTCAATGAAAGTCTATGGGAAGGGGCGTGACATCACAAATGGGCGGGCGAGAACACGGAAGCCTACACCCAGCGTTCGGGACTATATGTTCCGAACGCTGGGGAGCGGAGTAACCCTTTAAAGCCTTCTATATGAGGCATACATGAAAAATACTTCCATCCTCTGACAGCTCATTCAGAGATCTTGTCAGGAGTCTGAAAAACTAGTCATATATATAGTACATATGTGTAGGTCAAACCTGCCAATTCTGGCAGTATCAGCCTACCTTCTAATGTGTATGGTGGCCGCTCCTTAAAGGGGTTCTCCACTGCTCAGCGTTTGGAACAAATGGAGCGGGCGTCGGGTGGGGGCCATAGACTTGCAGTGAGGGGGCATGACATCATGAGGGGCGGGGCTATGACATCACGAGCTCCAGGCGCCGGCTCCAGCATTCGGAACAGTTTGTTCCAAATGCTGCGCAGCGGAGTACCACTTTAAAGGAGTAGTCTTATGAAAAGTATTTCTAGTCCGTTGTGCCCAGGCTGCAAAAAAAGTTTGTTTTCTTTTTGTTTGCAGCCCGAGCACAACAGACTAGAAATACTTTTCAAAAGACTACTCCTCTAAGATGATGTTGGGGAGAGAAGCAGGGTCAGATTAAAGGGGTACTCTGGAGGAAAACTTTTTTCTTTTTTTTTTTTACATTAACTGGTTAAAGTTAAACAGATTTTTAAATTACTGCTATTAATGGGGGCTATGGGGATCTTCTCCTGCTCTGGACAGTTCCTAAAATGGACAGCAGAGGTCAGCAGAGAGCACTGTGGTCGTGTCAGAAGAGAAATCCAAAAAGCAAAGCATTCCCTCTGTAGTAATCAGCGGCTAATAAGTACTGGAAGGATTAAGATTTTTTAATAGAAGTAATTTACAAATCTGTTTAACTTTCTGGCACCAGTTGATTTAAAAAAAAGTTTTCCACCAGAGTACCCCTGGAAAACCCCAGGCTGCCTGGAAGACGGAGCACTTCAGTATGATCTGGCCCGCAAACAATCCCCCCAAGACAGTCCCCCCCTCCTGTCCCACTGAGACTTGTTGCCGGCTAGCAGGGGTGCACTGACAACTCATGGGGCCCCCCATGCACCCACACCCATATAGATGCCCTGCCCACGTACAATAAATAAGTTTTTCAATTCATAAAGAAAATATAGCAAAATAACGCAATTTTGCAAAGTTTTGGGGGTGTGGGTTAATTTCCACGCAATATATTTTACAGTTAAAATTACACAATCTTCATTCAGTAGGTCCATATGATTACAATGATACCTAATTAATGTAGGTTTTGTTATATTTTACTACTTTTTGTGAGAAAATTTCCCATTCTGAACCCTATAACACTTATTTTTCTGTATACAAGGTAATATGAGGGACCATTTTTTGTGCCATGATCTGTAGTTTTTAGCAGTATAATTTTTGTTTAGATTTGTCCCAGACGAAGGTGACGTACCAAAACGTGCGTTGGAGTGGTGCTATCCCGGCGTCTGCCCACCAGCCTCTTAACTTGGTAATATCTCTATTGTCTTGTATCTGGTATTTGTTTACATCATTATGCACATGACACTTTATCTTTTGTAGCACCTTTTACCTAATTTTTGAGGTTTATTGCCACTGCTGCTGTCAGGATCCGGATACTGCGAGGATACTGGTGGTGGATCCTCTGTGTCAGTGGGGTGATGACGTGGGCTGTACCAGGGGAACGGAGTCTAAGGGGTTACTGGTTTTCACCAGAGCCCGCGGCAAAGCAAAGGTAACCCCCAGGTCGTTCCACCCGATAGCGACTCAACCCCAACTGACTGCTGAGACAGGCGCGGTACAAGGGATTAGGCAAGAGCAAGGTCGGACGTAGCAGAAGGTCAGGGCAGGCAGCAAGGATTGTAGTCAGGGGCAACGGCAGAGGGTCTGGAACACTGGCTTGGGACATACAAGGAACGCTTTCACTGGCACAAGGCAACAAGATCCGGCAATGCTGGGAAGGGGAAGTGAGGTTATATAGAGAGGGCACTGGCCCTTTAAATCGCAGAGAGTCTGCACGCATGCGCCCTAGGGAGCGGGGCCGCGCACGCCGGGACAGAGCCATCGGGGAACAGGACGGGTGAGGAGACCAGGATGCGAGCCGCGAGCGGGCGCATCCCGCTACGTGGGTCGCATCCCCGCCGGTAACATTAATGCAGCGCTCCCGGTCAGCGGGTCTGACCGGGGCGCTGCAAGAAGGATGAACAGTACCCCCCCCCCCTTCGGTCTCCCCCTCTTTTTGGAACCTAAAAACTTGCGAATGAGCTCCTTGTCGAGGATATTATCCTCGGGTTCCCAAGACCTCTCTTCGGGGCCACAATTCTCCCAATCTACGAGAATTTTTTTTTTTACCTCTGACCATTTTGAACGCAAGGATTTCCTTAACAGCGAAGACTAGTGTTGCTCGCGAATATTCGCAATTCGAATATTATTCGCGCATATCGCATATTCGCGAATTCGCGAATTTCGCGAATATAGCGCTATATATTCGTAATTACGAATATTCGTTTTTTTTTTGTTTTTTTTTCACAGTACACATCACAGTGATCACCCCTCTCTGCTTCCAGCTTGTGTGGTTTAAAGAAGGCTCTAATACTACTGTGTGAGACTGGCGTGCAAATGTTCGCATATGCGAACATTTGCATATGCTAATTTTCGTATATACGAATTTTTGTTTATGTACATTTTTTATGTTACTTTTCGCATATGTTAATTTTCGCAAACGCGAATTTATTTAGCATTTGCGAAAATAAAGCGAGAATATTACGACTATGCGAATATTCGCGAATATATGACGAATATTCGTCCATATATTCGCGAATATTCGCGAATTCGAATATGGCCTATGCCGCTCAACACTAGCGAAGACATCGGAGGAGCCAGAGACAGGAGCTGGAGCAACAACCTTGGGAGAGAAGCGGTTAAGAACAAGAGGTTTGAGAAGAGAAACATGAAAAGAGTTAGGAATACGGAGAGAAGGGGGAAGAAGAAGTTTGTAGGAGACAGGATTGATTTGACTCTTGATTTTAAAAGGTCCAAGATAGCGTGGTCCCAGCTTATAGCTGGGAACACGGAAGCGGATATACTTGGCAGAGAGCCACACTTTGTCCCCAGGAGCGAAGACAGGAGGAGTTCTTCTCTTTTTATCGGCATGTCTCTTCATACGAGACGAGGCCAGTAGGAGCGACTTTTGAGTTTCCTTCCAGATGATAGAGAAGTCCCTGGTAACTTCATCAACGGCAGGCAATCCAGAAGAAGTGGGAATGGGGAGGGGGGGCAGAGGGTGACGGCCGTACACCACAAAGAACGGGGATTTGGCGGAGGATTCAGAGTTTTTGAAATTGTACGAAAATTCAGCCCAGGGTAGAAGGTCGACCCAATCGTCTTGGCGGGAGGAAACAAAATGTCGCAAATAGTCACCAAGGATCTGGTTAACTCTCTCTACTTGCCCATTGGATTGGGGATGATAGGAGGACGAGAAATTTTATTTGATTTTTAATTGATTACAGAGAGCTCTCCAAAATTTTGATACAAATTGGACGCTTCTATCCGAGACGATATGCGTGGGTAGCCCGTGAAGGCGAAAAATATGCATAAAAAATTGCTTCGCCAACTGTGGCGCAGAAGGAAGACCTGGAAGCGGAATGAAATGTGCCATTTTGGAGAAACGATCAACAGGCCCAAATGAAATCAGCGACATCACCCTCCAGCGTAGGCCACCAATATAAACGAGAAATAAGTTGGATGGACTTCTTGACGCCAGCATGGCCAGCGAGGTGAGAGGAATGTCCCCACTTGAGGATCTTGAGGCGTTGGCGTGGAGGGACAAAGGTCTTTCCAGGAGGAGTTTGTCGAATAGAAGCTGGAGCAGAGGAGACCAAGCACTCAGGAGGTACAATGTGTTGCAGAGGGGCTTCAGATTCGGTAGCATCAGAGGAACGTGAAAGGGCTTCAGCCATGATGTTTTTGTCAGCAGGACAAAATGAATCTCGAAGTTAAAGCGGGCAAAAAACAACGACCACCTAGCCTGGCGAGGGTTCAGACGTTGGGCAGACTGGAGATACGAGAGATTCTTGTAATCAGTGTAGATGACAATTGGGTGTTTGGAACCTTCCAGTAGATGCCTCCATTCTTCGAGAGCTAACTTGATGGCCAGAAGTTCACGATCACCAATGGAGTAATTTTTTTCCGCCGGAGAGAAGGTTTTAGAAAAGAAACCACAAGTAATATTATGTCCGGTAGAGTTTTTTTTGGAGGAGTACGGCTCCGGCTCCGACTGAGGAGGCGTCCACTTCCAGCAAGAAGGGTTTCGATGGATTGGGTCTGGACAGTACTGGAGCAGAAGCGAAGGCAGTTTTGAGGCGATTGAAGGCCTCATCCGCTTGAGGAGGCCAGGACTTAGGGTTGGCATTCTTCCTGGTTAGGGCCACAATCGGAGCCACAATGGTGGAAAAATGGGGAATAAACTGTCGGTAGTTGGCAAATCCTAAGAAGCGTTGGATAGCACGGAGTCCAGAAGGGCGTGACCAATCTAAAACCGCTGACAGTTTGTCTGGGTCCATTTAAAGTCCCTGGCCAGAGACTAGGTAACCTAGGAAGGGAAGAGATTGGCATTCAAAGAGACATTTCTCCATTTTGGCATACAGTTGATTTTCGCGGAGTCTCTGGAGCACTAGGCGGACATGACGACGGTGTTCCTCTAGACTAGAGGAGAAAATCAAGATGTCGTCCAGGTAAACCACAACACAGGTATATAACAAGTCCCAAAATATTTCATTAACAAAGTCCTGGAAGACTGCAGGGGCGTTGCAGAGCCCAAAGGGCATAACAAGATATTCGAAATGTCCGTCTCTGGTATTAAATGCGGTTTTCCACTCATCCCCTTTCCTGATGCGAATGAGATTATATGCGCTTCTTAAGTCCAATTTAGTGAAGATGTTGGCGCCACGAAGGCGGTCAAAGAGTTCCGAGATTAGAGGCAGGGGATAGCGGTTTTTTATGGTGATTTTATTTAAACCACGGTAGTCAATATATGGCCGTAGGGAACCGTCTTTTTTCGAAACAAAGAAGAACCCCGCTCCGGCAGGGGATGAGGACTTGTGAATGAATCCCCTCTTTAAATTTTCCTGGATGTAGTCAGACATGGCTTGAGTCTCAGGGGTGGACAGAAGATAGATCCTGCCCCGGGGTGGAGTAGTACCAGGAAGGAGGTCAATAGGGCAGTCATAAGGCCTATGAGGTGGCAAAGTCTCTGCTTGTTTTTTACAGAAAACATCGGCATAGTCCTGGTAGGCCTTGGGAAGACCTGGTATAGGTGGAGCCACAGGGGTTTGACTGACGGGAGCAGACGTGAGGCATTGTTTGAGACAAGAAGAACCCCAGCTCTTGATCTCCCCGGTGGTCCAGACAAGGGTAGGAGAATGACTTTATGCAAGGCAGAAGGCACAGGAACAGATTGCAGTGGACTTGAGAAGAGAGGAGCCGGGGAGAGAAATCGCCTGGTGCGAACAAAGTCCTTCTCTTGTCGGAGCTCCTGGCGTCTTTCAGAAAAACGCATGTCAATGCGGGTGGCCAAATGGATAAGTTCAGACAGGTTAGCAGGAATTTCTCGTGTGGCCAGTACATCCTTGATGTTGCTGGATAGGCCTTTCTTGAAGGTCGCGCAGGGGGCCTCATTGTTCCAGGATAATTCAGAGGCGAGAGTACGAAATTGGATGGCGTATTCGCCCACAGAAGAACTTCCTTGGACAAGGTTCAGCAAAGCAGTCTCGGCAGAAGAGGCCCGGGCTGGTTCCTCGAAGACACTTCAAACCTCAGCGAAGAAGGACTGGACAGTGGCAGTGACAGGATCATTGCGGTCCCAGAGCGGTGTGGCCCATGACAAGGCCTTTCCAGACAGGAGACTAACCACGAAAGCCACCTTAGACCGTTCTGTGGGAAATTGGTCCGACATTATCTCCAAGTGTAGGGAACAATGAGACAGGAAACCACAGCATAGTTTAGAGTCCCCATCAAATTTGTCCGGCAGGGACAAGCGGAGGCTGGGAGCGGCCACTCGCTGCGGAGGAGGTGCAGGAGCTGGCGGAGGAGATGGTTGCTGAAGCTGTGGCAGGAGTTGTTGCAGCATGACAGTCAGTTGGGTCAGCTGTTGTCCTTGTTGCGCTATCTGTTGACATTGCTTGGCGACCACCGTGGTAAGATCAGCGACAACTGGCAGCGGGACCTCAGCGGGATCCATGGCCGGATCTACGGTCAGGATCCGGATACTGTGAGGATACTGGTGGTGGATCCTCTGTGTCAGTGGGGTGATGACGTGGGCCGTACCAGGTGAACGGAGTCTAAGGGGTTACTGGTTTTCACCAGAGCCCGCCGCAAAGCGGGATGGACTTGCAGCGGCAGGTAACCCCCAGGTCGTTCCACCCGATAGCGACTCAACCCCAACTGACGGCTGAGACAGGCGCGGTACAAGGGATTAGGCAAGAGCAAGGTCGGACGTAGCAGAAGGTCAGGGCAGGCAGCAAGGATCGTAGTCAGGGCAGAGGGCCTGGAACACTGGCTTGGGACATACAAGGAACGCTTTCACTGGCACAAGGCAACAAGATCCGGCAATGCTGGGAAGGGGAAGTGAGGTTATATAAAGAGGGCACAGGTGTGAGCACTAATTGGGCCAGGCGCCAATCAGTGGCGCACTGGCCCTTTAAATTGCAGAGAGTCGGCGCGCGCGCCCTAGGGAGCGGGGCCGCGCGCGCCGGGACAGAGCCGTCGGGGAACAGGACGGGTGAGGAGACCGGGATGCGAGCCGCGAGCGGGCGCGTCCCGCTACGCGGGTCGCATCCCCGCCGGTAACAATAATGCAGCGCTCCCGGTCAGCGGGTCTGACCGGGGCGCTGCAAGAAGGTGAACGCCGCGAGCACTCCGGGGAGGAGCAGGGACCCGGAGCGCTCGGCGTAACAGCTGCTATGTATGTTTAGGTGCAATATATATATTATTACTACTGATGTTTACATATTGCAACCTGGTTATTATCCTTGGTTGCCACTAGATACGGACTGTATGTTGTATACGAACTTATGAGTATATACTTAATTTTAGGGGGCGGAGCTGGTGATATCACCTTTTTGTGCTGTATTCCTCATAATATATGTGTTTTATATTTTGCTTGCATTGTCATTGTAATTCGAATAAAATTTGTGTCCATTGAACACGGTACTTGTTTGTATAAGTGACTCCGATTTTTTCTTCTTTTTTTGATGCATGTTAGTTATGGAGTTCACAACCTAACGGTCAAACTAGCTCTGGGGGCTTAGTTATATTGGCCACGGTTGCCATTATAAATATATTCTTTAATATATCTTTGACTTATTGTTTTATCCCCAGGAGTGTTGTCCTTGTATATTTATATACACATATATATATATATATATATATATATATATATAATTAATTATATTATCATATATGTATGTATCTATATATACTAATATCTAATATGCTGCATTCTTCTGTTGCTGTATATATATATATATATATATATATATATATATATATATATAATTTTTAATGGAAAAGTTTTTCGTTGTGTGCTTCCAGCGTGGGTGTGAATAGTTGTGCCGCTGCCATATTTCTTAGATTTCTCCCTCTTTTTCTTCTTGTTTGTGTTGGGTGTATGTACATACCAAGGTATTCTACTTATAGAGCGGCGTTTCCTCCTGTGTTTGGCAGAGATGTCTGAGAAGTGAGGGGCTTTGAACCTTATCAGTGGGGAAATCAGCTGGAGACCTTGCATTGCTTAAGAGAAAAAAAAATGTTGTGTCTCCTATAACACCCAATTTATAATGATGGAGAAAGCATTTATAGTTCCTTTGGTGTTTGCCTAATGTCATTTGCATATTTTCCGGAGAATCTGGTTTATAGGTTCTGCACATAATTCAGAATTGAAGGTTTTGGTTTGTTTTTCTGCGTAAGGCCATGTTCACACGCCGAAATTTCCTGGTAACAAGGTTGTTTACTTTGAAGTAAATATTGCGCAGCTAGGAAGGTCAGAGGTGATGTGGGCTTTGCACAATTTTTTTGCGACTTTTCAAATGTCGCACTTGATAAATCGGCCAAACATACATACACTAGTGAAACCACACCCACTTTTTGCCCTAAACACGCCCTCTGGCGCACTTAGTGCAAAAAGTGTGTGTGCCGTTAAAAAGTCCCATGGTAAAAGGAGAAGTGCACCCTTGTCAATCTGAATGGCCGGGATGCACCTTGTTTACTGGCACACAGGCTTAAAGGAGTACTCCGCCCCTAGACATCTTATCTCCTATCCAAAGGGCCGGCACTGCTGCTTTCTGAACACGGAAACTTAGAGCTCACGTGTTTATGGCATCACGCCACATCCCCTCTATTTATGTCTATGGGAGGAGGCATGATGGCTAGTACCTAGCTGTCACACCTCCTCCCATGGACATGAATGGAGGAGGCGTGATGGCTGTGCTCACTAGTGTTGCTCACGAATATTCGCAATTCGAATATTATTCGCGAATATCGCATATTCGTGAATTCGCAAATTTCGTGAATATAGCGCTATATATTCGTAATTACGAATATTCGTTTTTTTTGTTTTGTTTTTTATTTCACAGTACACATCACAGTGATCACCCCTCTCTGCTTCCAGCTTGTGTGGTGTAAAGAAGGCTGTAATACTACTGTGTGAGACTGGCGTGCGAAAATTCGCATATACAAAAATTTGCATATGCGCATTTCCGCATTTGCGAATTTTTGCGTGCGCTAATTTTGCATGTTAATATTCAAGTATGTTAATTTTCGCATACGTGAATGTTCGCATATGCGAAAATAAAATGAGAATATAACGAATATGCGAATATTTGCGAATATATGACGAATATTCGTCCATATATTCGCGAATATTCGCGAATTCGAATATGGCCTATGCCGCTCAACACTAGTGCTCACCACTCATCCAGCAGGAATCAGAGTTTGCTCCATGCACCGGATGACTGGAGTGCCGTGCCGGAGATCACAGCCGGGCCCTCGCGACCAGACATCTTATCCCCGATTCTTTGGACAGGGGATAAGATGTTTAGTGGGGGAGTACCCCTTTAAGTAAAGTACACCCTTCTAAAGCATAAGGCCATGTTCACACAGTGGAATTTCCGCGTGTAACTTTGCCGAAAATTCTGCTGAATTTTCCGCTGTCCCATTTAAACAGCGGAAATACCTGTCTTAAAATTTTGCGGAATTACCGTATTTATCGGGGTATACCACGCACCGGCTTATAACAAGCACCCTCATTTTACCAAGGATATTTGGTTAAAAAAAGGAAAGCAACGACGCACGGGATGCCACACCGGAGGCCAGAAGCAGCGCGGACCTGACCCCGGCAACAGGTAATAATACAACCAGGGATGAGGGAGGCAACGGGGCAGCGGCGCCGGCAATGGGGCAGCGGCGCCGATAGCCAGTGGGAGAGAAGCGGCGGCAGAAGGGCTCTAGACCCCAGGAAAGGCAGGGGGAGAGAAGCGTGCAGCGACGGCCTCTCTCCCCCTGTCTTTCCTGGGGGCTTGTGCGGGGTCAGAAAAACCGGGGATGGGGGGAGGCAATGGGGCAGCGGCGCCGGCAGTCTCTGGACCCCAGGATAGGCAGGGGCAGAAAAGCCAGCAGCGATGGCGGTCTCTGCACCTGCAAAAGCCACTGCAGTTCATTGATTTAAAGCGCCCACTTTAAATCATTGAACTGCAGTGGCTTATCGGTGTATAACACGCAGATAGACTTTAGGACTCAAAGGGGCTTGAATTTCAACAGGATTGTGTCTTTAGAGAACATAGCCTTAAGAGGATGATCAGGAATTTAAATATTTGATGATCTATCCTCAGAATAGGCCATCAGTATTTTTTTTTTTCTGGCAGTTTTTGGAAAACTGTCACTGCAGTTTTTGAGCCAAAGTCAGAAGTGTATTCAAAAGGAACAGGACGTATACAGGAAGGAATTACACTTCCCTTATGGATCCACTTCTGACTTTGGCTCAAAAACTGCAAGAATAAAAACAAGTGGAAACTTAGCCTTAGGCCATGTTCACAGAATTTCCAAGAAGAATATGGTGGCAAAATTCCAATCAAAAATTCCGTTGCAGCAGAGTCCCATTGTTTTCAATGGGATTCAGCTGCACCGTGCACAAGGCAGAATTTCTGCGGTGGAAAAACCTCCGACAGAAATCCTGATTCTGGCCTCTGCCAAAACAATTGACTTGTCAATTCTTTCAGTGGAATTAGCCTGGAAATGCTTTGCCGCCTACAGAGATGATGGATATCTGAATTGTCCTAGTGCTCGCCTGTTCTGCTGGCGCCTGCTATTTGCAAAATGTCCAACCAGGCCGACATTCCACAAATATTCCGCCGTAGGCAAAGTTCAGATCTGGGTTGGGGCCCAATATGCAGCAAGAAGTATTATTTTTTTTGTTCAAATTCTGCTAAATAAACAAACACCGGATGGCAACCGAATGGGCCTCATTAGAGTCACATGGATCCATCGCGATCCTTTGGTGTTTGTTGTGCAATGGACAACTCAGTTTTCTGGCCTTGAATGAAATCTTCAACATAGGCTCTAAAAGGAGCCTCTGACAAAGATGTGAACGAGGCCTCAGATTGGCAGTGATTTGAGTCCTGACACTTCCATTAAAGGGGTACTCCGTTGCTCAGCGACTGGAGCCAGCGCCGGGAGCTCGTGATGTCATAGCCCCGCCCCCTCATGACATCACGCCCCGTCCCCTCAATGCAAGTCTATGGGAGGGGGCGTCACGCCCCCTCCCATAGACTTGCATTGAGGGGGCGGGGTGTGATGTCATGAGGGGGCGGGGCTATGACATCAAGAGCTCTTAAAAAGCTGTCCGAAGAGGCTGCGTTGCTCGTATGAGTGCTGCAGTCTCTATGGGGAGATTTATCAAAACATGTGCAGAAGAAAAGTTGCTGAGTTGCCCATAGCAACCAATCAGATCGCTTCTTTCATTTTGAAAAGAAGCAATCTGATTGGTTGCTATGGGCAACTCAGCTACTTTTCCTCTGGACAGGTTTTGATAAATCTCCCTCTTTGCGTACACTGGTTTGCACTTGCAAATGATCTACAGTATTTTTAGCGACTATGTAAGGTATTTCAGGACTGTCCTGTTGGCCAGCAAAGCTGATGTCTCTGTGAGGGGACTGCAGAACACATAAATTATTAGGTTCCCTGGTGTAGGAACATTTCTGGAATTCCCGGCCTGAGAGCCGCTCAAAAATTCAGCTCTGAAATTCCAGTGCAGCAACCTCCCATTGTTTTCGATGGTATTCTGCTGCGCCATGCACACTAGAAAATACCGCCATGAAAATTCTAATTCCAGACTCTGCTGAAGAAATATTTATTTATTTTCATTCTTTCGGTAGAACCAGCCAAGATATGTATTACGGTCATTGGAGACGTCGCCTGTTTGAGCGGTCCTAGTGATTCCAATAAATCAGCCAGCATCTAATGTGTACGGAATGTCCACATGGAGAAATTCCGTAGTGTGAATGCGTCCTTAGAAACACAATGGATTTGCCATATATCTGTTGGCCTCTTTGGCTATGCTCACACATTGGGGGAAATTTATCAAAACCTGTGCAGAGGAAAAGTTGCCCTGTTGCCAATAGCAACCAATCAGATCGCTTCTTTCATTTTGCAGAAGCCTTGTTAAAAATGAAAGAAGCGATCTGATTGGTTGCTATGGGCAACTCAGCAACTTTTCCTCTGGACAGGTTTTGATAAATCTCCCCCATTGTATTTTGCTCAGTATTAGGACATAGGACATATAAAGGAAGGACTTACACTTCTCCTCCCTTATGGATCCACTTCTGACTTTGGCTCAAAAACTGTAGTGGCAATATTCCAAAAACTGCCAGAAAAAAAAACAAGTGGAAACTTAGCCTTATTCTAGTACTCGCCGATACCAAGTACGAGTACTTTTATTTTAAAGGGAATCTGACGTGACGCGGTGACGCGGTTTCTGGCGCTGTTTACCGTATGATATGTGGGTCCTTGTTATGTACAATGGAGGCGGCTGCTGTAGTATGAGCCAAGATTTCTCTCTTCTCCATTGGACAGAACAGGGAATTTGCATTGGCGGTGAGACCGGTGACCCCATGGTGAGCAGCGGTAGAAACCGGGTCACCTGACCTATCTACCTATAAATTCAAGTTAGTGCAGGTGACTCTGCTGTAAGATTGTCTTTAATAGTAGGTAGTATCCCCTTGCAGACATTAGTAGCAGCCCCCCGGCAGTCAAAAGTAGCAGCCCCCCAGTAGACAGCAGCCCCCCTGTAGAACACAGCCCCCCCTGTAGACAGTGGGCCCCCATTTAAACAGCAGCGCCCCCCTTTAGAAAGCAGCAGGACCCCCCCACTTTAGAAAGCAGCAGCCCCCCCCCCCCCGTTTAGACAGCAGAAGGGCCCCCCCTTTAGAAAGCAGCAGGGCCCCTCCCCCTTTAGAAAGCAGCAGGGCCCCCCCCCCTTTAGAAAGTAGCAGGGTCCCCCATTTAGACAGCAGGGCCATCCGTTTAGACAGCAGCAGTCCCCCCTGTAGACATTAGTAGCAGCCCCCTCCTTGCAGAGAACGGGGCAGTGGAGCGGCAGCAGGTATCGGGCATGGTATCGGGGACATTAAACGAGTCCCCGATACCATGCAAATGGCTTGTATCGGCACCGATACCAGTATCGGTTATCGGGACATCCCTAGTATAAACCCTTAACCCTTTTTTACATCAACTGGTGCCAGAAAGTTAAACAGATTTGTAAATGACTTCTATTAAAAAAAATCTTAATCCTTCCAGTACTTATTAGCTGCTGAATACTACAGAGGAAATTATTTTCTATTTGGAACACAGTGCTCTCTGCTGACATCTCTGTCCATTTTAGGAACTGTCCAGAGCAGCATATGTTTTCTATGGGAATTTTCTCCTACTCTGGACAGTTCTTAAAATGGACAGAGGTGTCAGCAGAGAGCACTGTGGTCATGATGTCAGCAGAGAGCTCTGTGTTCCAAAAAGAAAATAATTTCCTCTGTAGTATTCAGCAGCTAATAAGTACTGGAAGGATCAAGATTTTTTTTAATAGAAGTAATTTACAAATCTGTTTAACTTTCTGGCACCAGTTGATTTAAAAAAAAAAAAAAAAAAAGTTTTCCACCGGAGTACCCCTAATTACTAATTTCTGGATTTAAAATTACTTTAGTCTAGTGTCTATTTATTTTTATTTTTTTATAGTTTTTTTCTATGAATTAAATGAAAAATTAAAGTATCTATGAAACAAAGGGAAACTGCGCTAGTTCTCATATATCAGTTCAAGGCCCAATGGCAGGGACAAGACAAATAACCTTTTAATGTATTTTGCTTTGAAAACCACATTCAGCAGAACGAATCAGAATAAATTCATTTAGAAAGATAACAAGTTCAGCGCATACTTGAAGCTGTTGAGGTCAGGGCAAAGTTTGTCATGAGAAATCTAAGTACACCTTTAAAAAAATAGTAAAAATGTGTTCCAGTAACCTTTATGCCCTCAGTGGTAAAGATGTATGACTGAAAGGATACAGAACACAGTGGGGCGTCTGGGCCAGATATAGTGCTGGGATAGAAACATATTTTTTGCCAGGTTTCTGGTGTGCAAAATTCAGACTTTTTGCTTAAAAATGTGTGACTTTCTTTTAGAGATGAGCGAACTTACAGTAAATTCGATTCGTCACGAACTTCTCGGCTCGGCAGTTGATGCCTTTTCCTGCGTAAATTAGTTCAGCTTTCCGGTGCTCCGGTGGGCTGGAAAAGGTGGATACAGTCCTAGGAGACTCTTTCCTAGGAATGTATCCACCTTTTCCAGCCCACCGGAGCACCGGAAAGCTGAACTAATTTATGCAGGATAAGTCATCAACTGCCGAGCCGAGAAGTTCGTGACGAATCAAATTTACTGTAAGTTCGCTCATCTCTACTTTCTTTCATCTGTTCTTCCAGCCTTGACTGTCAGAGATGTGTCAGATGAATGAAAACCTTACAGCAGTGGTCCCCCAAACTGTGGCCCTCCAGATGTTGCAAAACTACAATTCCCAGCATGCCTGGACAGCCTACGGCTGTCCAGGCATGCTGGGAATTGTAGTTTTGCAACATCTGGAGGGCCACAGTTTGGGGACCACTGCCTTACAGGGAATGACTTTTCTAATAAGTTGACAACACTTGAAATGCTGGCGGTTGCCTTATGTATAACAGAGGTGATCTTATGTAGCAAAAGTAGCCATTTTTTCCCCCAGTGTTCCCAACCAGGGTGCGGTGGCACTGAAAGGGGTATTCCATGAAAAAAATCCATTTTTATATCAACTGGCTCCAGAATGTTAAACAGATTTGTAAATTTACGTTTTTGCCATACTGTTTTCAATCCGTTTTTCTAAAGAAAACCGTATGGCAAAAAAACAGATGGAACAGTATGGGAAAAAGTAAACCGTATGCGTTTTTAAACAGTATACTGTTTTTAAAAGTGCATACAGTTCCGTCAGTTTTTATAAAAAAAAAAAAACACATACGTTTTTGAAAATTTTGTCCATTTTAATGGGAGGGGTCTTGGGTGGGGACTTTAGGATTCAAATGCACATGTGCAAAGTAAAAACGTATACGTTTTTCCCGTATGGAACCGTATACATGTGCGTTTCCCATTGACGTCTATGTTAAAAAAAAAAACGTATGCGGTTGAAGTACAGTTTTTAAACCCGAGACAAAATCGTGGTCAACCACGGTTTTGACTCCGGTTTAAAAACCGTACTGCAACCGCATACGTTTTTTTTTTTAACATGGATGTCAATGGGAAACGCACATGTATACGGTTCCATACGGGAAAAACGTATACGTTTTTACTTTGCACATGTGCATTTGAATCCTAAAGTCTCCACCCAAGACCCCTCCCATTAAAAATGGACAAAATTTTCAAAAACATATGTTTTTTTTATTTATAAAAACTGACGGAACTTATGCACTTTTAAAAACAGTATACTGTTTAAAAACGCATACGGTTTACTTTTTTCCATACTGTTCCATCAGTTTTTTTGCCATACGGTTTTCTTTAGAAAAACGGTTTGAAAACAGTATGGCAAAAACGTAGTGTGAACACAGCCTAACTTATATTAAAAAATCTTAATCCTTTCAATAATTATCAGCTACTGAAGTTGAGTTGTTGTCTTCTGTCTGGCAACAGTGCTCTCTGCTGACATCTCTGCTTGTCTCGGGAACTGCACAGAGTAGAAGAGGTTTGCTATGGGAATTTGCTTCTAAATTGGGCAGTTCCCAAGACACGTGTCATCAGAGAGGACTTAGACAGAAAAGAACAACTCAACTTCAGAAGCTTATAAGTACTGAAAGGATTAAGATTTTTTTAACAGAAGTAATTTATAAATCTGTTTACGTTTCTGGAGCCAGTTGATATATTAAAAAAAAAGTTTTTTTCCTGGATAACCCCTTTAATGTGCCATGAAAAGACCCACTGGGGTGCCACAGCATTCCTACAGTCAATATGGCGACCAATAAAAATTGTACTTTGCAACCTGGGAGAGTGGATTACTAATGTATATCCCGCCAGACCCATTCAGGTCAATGTAGTCTAACAATTTCTACGTTCGTCACATTTGTTCGCGTACACTGTTTGTTTTGTCCTGAAAGAAAGAAATGTCTCATAGATGTAGGTCCAAACTCTGGGACCCACACCGATCTTGAGAATGACGGTTCCCTTGGCTTGTGGTGGCTGGAGGTTAGCCAAATAGGCTGTTTTATGAACATCCTCTGGATATGATATAAAGGTCGCAATGAGAATACCCCTGAAGAAGCCAGTTGTGTTTAAAAAATTTTGAGCGATGGTTAAAGGGGTACTCCGCTGCTCAGCATTTGGAACAAACTCTTCCGAATGCTTGAGTCGGGAGCTCATGACGTCATAGTCCTGCCCCCTCATGATGCCTCGCCCGCCCCCTCAATGCAAGTCTATGGGAGGGGGCGTGACGACTGTCACGCCCCCTCCCATAGACTTGCATAGAGGGGGCGGGGCTATGACATCACAAGCTCCCGACTCCAGCATTCGGAAGAGTTTTCTCCAAATGCTGAGCAGCGGAGTACCCCTTTAAGCAAAAGATCTTTTGTTCAGGAAAGATCTTTCATCAAGCAAAGGTCCTTCCTTGATAGATGTCCCCAAAAAAACTAATTCCTCTTTCGTCTAGTGTAATTGATCATGTATGACCAGACTGAAGGCTCGTATGGACTCCATTCATTCAACAGTTGTTCAAGAATTTACTGATTTCGATCTAATGAGTACGGCCACCTAACGACATTTACCCTGAAGACAAGGGTGGACGTAACATAGTGGCAAACCATGCGGCTGCTATGAGGCCCTTGTCCTAGTTAAAGGGGTTATCCAGGAAAAAAACTTTTTTTTTTATATATTAACTGGCTCCAGAAAGTTAAACAGATTTGTAAATTATTTCTATTAAAAAAAAATCTTAATCCTTTCAGTACTTATGAGCTTCTGAAGTTGAGTTGTTCTTTTCTGTCTAAGTGCTCTCTGATGACACGTGTCTCGAAGAGGTTTGCGATGGGGATTTGCTTTTTAAACTGGGTGGTTCCCGAGACACGTGTCATCAGAGAGCACTTAGACAGAAAAGAACAACTCAACCTCAGAAGCTCATAAGTACTGAAAGGATTAAGATTTTTTTAATAGAAGTCATTTACAAATCTGTTCAACTTTCTGGAGCCAGTTGATATATAAAAAAAAATTAAAAAAAAGTTTTTTTCTGGATAACCCCTTTAATCCCATTTAGAGATGAGCGAACTTACAGTAAATTCGATTCGTCACAAACTTCTCGGCTCGGCAGTTGATGCCTTTTCCTGCATAAATGAGTTCAGCTTTGAGGTGCTCCGGTGGGCTGGAAAAGGAGGATACAGTCCTAGGAGACTCTTTCCTAGGACTATATCCACCTTTTCCAGCCCACCGGAGCACCTGAAAGCTGAACTAATTTATGCAGGAAAAGGCATCATCTGCCGAGCCGAGAAGTTCGTGACGAATCGAATTTACTGTAAGTTCGCTCATCTCTAATCCCATTCCTTTCCCTATTGATAAGAAACTGTGCAGAACTCTCCAGAGAACTGCATTGTCAGCAAATTAATGGAGAGGGGTAGAGATGAGCGAACTTACAGTAAATTCGATTCGTCACGAACTTCTCGGCTCGGCAGTTGATGACTTTTCCTGCGTAAATTAGTTCAGCTTTCAGGTGCTCCGGTGGGCTGGAAAAGGTGGATACAGTCCTAGGAGACTCTTTCCTAGGACTGTATCCACCTTTTCCAGCCCACCGGAGCACCGGAAAGCTGAACTAATTTACGCAGGAAAAGTCATCAACTGCCGAGCCGAGAAGTTCATGACGAATCGAATTTACTGTAAGTTCGCTCATCTCTAGAGAGGGGTATTGACCAATGGGTTCCAAAAAGTAAGGGGAAATAAATACCTGACCTTTTCTGTTCTAGAGGACAAAGTCCTACGCCACAATACGAGGCCCATTTTGATCGTTGCTATGGGGTCCCCTTTCTTTTTGTGTATACCGCTACCTAAAGAGCTATAACTCAAATCCCCAGAACGCACGTGGGACTTATTTCGAAATTTGAAGACATTTCATTAAAAAAAAAAAAAAAAAGTCTTGAGGTTCCCGAAAACTTCATTGCAATCGGTCTTCATAAATTCCCCTAGTTTAATGTGGGTCTGTATTAGTGGATTCTACGTAATGAAAGGGGACAGCTGTTGGAAATATATCTTTCTGGTACATAATAAGAACCCCCCTCTCCCTTTACCGCAACTACACTTCTCTTGACCCTTAGCAGAAATTAGAAAGCAGGTCCAGCTGTGTCTTATGCCCTATGTATAGAGTGTTCAAATTTGGTGTAAAATTTCACCTATGTGGCAAAGTAACTTAATTGTAATCCCGAGGACTTTTGTATTTGTCAAACATAGCGCCGATGTGTCATAAATATTCCTGCTCCAGCGGTTGTAGAATGAATTCATAATATGTCAAAGTGATTCATTTCCATCATAAGTCATGATCTTTGTAAAGTGACGGTGGGAGTCGCCAGAGCAGATGGTAGGACACGGGATCCTTGTGTCCTAGGTACCGTATTTTTCGGCATGTAAGACGCTCCGGCATATAAGACGCACCTAATTTTATAAGATGAAAAATCTAGAAAATAAAGATTCTGAACCAAATGCAATGTAACGTATAGGACAGTGATCTTCAGATGTTGCAAAACTACAACTCCCAGCATGCCCGGACAGCCGTTGGCTGTCCGGGCATGCTGGGAGTTGTAGTTTTGCAACATCTGGAGGCCCGCTGGTTGAAGACCACTGGTATAGGAGGTAGTACTCACGTGTCCTCGCCGCTCCGGACCCGTCATCGCTGCCCTGGATGTCGCCCTCTATCGCCGCGTCCCCGGAACGTCACTGCTGCCCGGTATCCTCGCTCTCTGTTGCCGCCACGACGTCGCTACGCGCAAGCGCGACGACGTGATGACGACGAAGGAGAGCGCCGGTCACGCAGGGAGCACGGAGCAGACACCGAGGTGGCAGGTAAGGTCCCTCCCGGTGTCCTGTAAGCTGTTCGGGACGCCGCGATTTCACCGCGGCGGTCCCGAACAGCCCGACTGAACAGCCGGGTTAGTGTTATTTTCGCTTCAGACGCGGCGGTCAGCTTTGATCGCCGCGTCTGAAGGGTTAATACAGGGCATCACCGCGATCGGTGGTGTCCTGTATTAGCCGCGAGTCCCGGCCGTTGATGGCTGTAGGGACCGCCGCGATAGGTGTGTATTCGGCTTATAAGACGCACCGACTTTCCCCCCCCCCCCCCCCCAGTTTTGGGGAAGAAAAAGTGCGTCTTATACGGCGAAAAATACGGTATGTTTTTCTTATTCTAGGCTTCACAACAGAGGTGTCTGCCAAGTACATGTAAACACAAACAGATTAAACCTTAAAGGAGTAGTCCAGTGGTGACCCAGTGTTAAACAACTTATCCCCTATCCTAAGGATAGGGGATAAGTTGCAGATCGCCGGGGGTCCGACCGCTGGGGCCCCCTGCGATCTCCTGTACGGAGCCCCGGCAGCCCGCGGGAAGGGGGTATGTCGACCTCCGCACAAAGCGGCGGCCAACACGCCCCCTCAATACAACTCTATGGCAGAGCCGAAGCGCTGCCTACGGCAATCTCCGCCTCTGCCATAGAGATGTATTGAGGCGGCATGTCGTCCGCCGCTTCGTGCTGAGGTCGACACCCGCTATCTGGCCGGAGAGCCTGGCCCCCGTACAGAGAGATCGCAGGGGGCCCCAGCGGTCGGACCCCCCGCGATCTCAAACTTATCCCCTATTCTTAGGATAGGGGATACGTTTTTCACCACTGGACTACCCCTTTAAATCTCAGAGAGGTAGAATCTATATGTCAGCATACTGGCTGCTTTTACTTAAAAAATAATATGTGTGCAGGGTTCTTTTTATAGGAAAAATGTTATTATGTTATTCTCCCGATGTAAAATATAAGTCACATAACACGTGTACGACAGAAATTCCATCAGGCCGCGCAATAAAAAAAAGTTATTTTTTTCTACAGTGACATCATAAGTTTCCAAATAGATAGTAAATTATTCTTACCAATATAAACATTGCAGGCTGCACATATAGGATTTTGTAGAAATGACAGGAATTGTAACAGGTAACGGAACACTGTCCTTCATAAAGTATTACACAAAAAAGGCTAAGGGCTGTGAGCCCACTTTACAAACACGTTTTACACCCTAAATTTTATGTAAATGTTATTTATTTTACTGTTACTTATTTGTATTTTTTTCTCATGGTTGGCAGTTGTCACCTTGTACCTGCCCAGCATGGTAGCGGGAGGCTCCAGTCCCTTGCTCCATGCTGGAGGACTGTATGATGTAAGGCCTTCACTGTATGTAGGACCTTGACTGTATGATGTAGGACCTTGACTGTGTGATGTAGGGCCTTGACTATATGATGTAGGGCCTTGACTGTATGATGTAGGGCCTTGACTGTATGATGTAGGGCCTTGACTATATGATGTAGGGCCTTGACTGTATGATGTAGGGCCTTGACTATATGATGTAGGACCTTGACTGTATGATGAAGGGCCTTGACTATATGATATAGGGCCTTGACTGTATGTAGGACCTTGAATGTATGATGTAGGGCCTTGACTATATGATGTAGGGCCTTGACTATATGATGTAGGGCCTTGGCTGTATGTAGGACCTTGACTGTATGATGTAGGACCTTGACTGTGTGATGTAGGGCCTTGACTATATGATGTAGGGCCTTGACTGTGTGATGTAGGGCCTTGACTGTATGATGTAGGGCCTTGACTATATGATGTAGGGCCTTGACTGTGTGATGTAGGGCCTTGACTGTATGATGTAGGGCCTTGACTATATGATGTAGGACCTTGACTGTATGTAGGACCTTGAATGTATGATGTAGGGCCTTGACTATATGATGTAGGGCCTTGGCTGTATGTAGGACCTTGACTGTATGATGAAGGGCCTTGACTATATGATATTAGTGTTGCTCGCGAATATTCGCAATACGAATTTTATTCGCGAATATCGCATATTCGCGAATTCGCGAATATTCGCGAATATAGCGCTATATATTCGTAATTACGAATATTCTTTTTTTGTTTTTTGTTTTTTTTATCACAGTACACATCACAGTGATCATCCCTCTCTGCTTCCAGCTTGTGTGGTGTAAAGAAGGCTCTAATACTACTGTGTGAGACTGGTGTGCTAATTTTCGCATATGCGAATGTTTGCTTATGTTAATTTAGTATATGCTAATTTTCGAATATGTTATTTTCGCATACGCGAATTTTCGCATATTATCGCATATGCGAAAATAAAACGAGACTATTTCGAATATGCGAATATTCGCGAATATATGACGAATATTCGTCCATATATTCGCGAATATTCGCGAATTCGAATATGGCCTATGCCGCTCAACACTATATGATATAGGGCCTTGACTGTATGTAGGGCCTTGACTGTATGATGTAGGGCCTTGACTGTATGATGTAGGGCCTTGACTATATGATGTAGGGCCTTGACTGTATGATGTAGGGCCTTGGCTGTATGTAGGACCTTGACTGTATGATGTAGGGCCTTGACTGTATGATGTAGGGCCTTGACTGTATGATGTAGGGCCTTGACTATATGATGTAGGGCCTTGACTGTATGATGTAGGGCCTTGGCTGTATGTAGGACCTTGACTGTATGATGTAGGGCCTTGACTGTATGATGTAGGGCCTTTGCTGTATGATGTAGGGCTTTCACTGTAGGATGTAGGGCATTGGCTATATGATGTTGGCCATTGACTGTATAATGTGGGGACTTGACTGTATGATGTAGGGCCTTGACTGCATGATATAGAGCCTTGACTGTATGATGTAGGGCCTTGACTGTATGATGTAGGGCCTTGGCTGTATGATGTAAGGCCTTGACTGTAGGATGTAGGGCCTTGACTGTATGATGTAGAGCCTTGACTGTATGATGTAGGGCCCTGACTGTATGTGGGACCTTGACTGTATGATGAAGGGCCTTGACTGTATGATGTAGGGCGTTGACTGTATGTAGGACCTTGACTGTATGATGTAGGGCCTTGGCTGTATGTAGGACCATGACTGTATGATGTAGGGCCTTGACTGTATGATGTAGGGCTTTCACTGTAGGATGTAGGGCATTGGCTATATGATGTTGGCCCTTGACTGTAAGATGTAGGGCCTTGGTTGTATGATGTAGGGCCTTGACTGTATCATGAAGTCCCTTAACTGTATGATATAGGGACTTGACTGTATGATGTAAAATCTTGACTGTATGATGTAAAACCTTGACTGTATGATGTAGGGACTTTACTGCATGCCGTAGGGCATTGAGTGTATGATGTAGGGCCTTGGCTGTATGCTGTAGGGGCTTAACTGTATGATGTAGGGCCTTGGCTGTATGCTGTAGGGGCTTAACTGTATGATGTAGGGCCTTGGCTGTATGCTGTAGGGGCTTAACTGTATGATATAGGGCATTGGGTGCATGATGTAGGACCTTGACTGTATGATGTAGGGCCTTGACTGTATGATGTAGTCCCTTAACTGTATGATATAGGGACTTGACTGTATGATGCAAAATCTTGACTGTATGATGTAAAACCTTAAGTGCATGATGTAGGGACTTGACTGTATGATTTAGGGACTTGACTGTATAAGGGTAGGGCCTTGGTTGTAAAATGTAAGGCCTTGACTGTATGATGTAGGGATTTGACTGTATGATGTAGGGCCTTGGCTGTATGATATAGGGCCTTGATTGTATCATGTAGGGACTTAATGGGGTTATCCACCATAAAGGTGATTTTAGTACGTACCTACCAGACAATAATGGACATGCTTAGGAAAGATCTGTGCTTGTCTTGTGGCTAAATGGCTATGTTGTGAGATTACCATAACACTGTGGCTAGCTTTTTGTGAACTTGTATTTCCTGTTTGACTTTTCTTTTTTTTTACTACAAATCCCACAATTCCATTTTCCTTCCTCTCACACATCAGCCACCCACCCATTGAAACAAAAGACCTGTGGTTTTCAATCAGGGTGCCTACAGCTGTTGCATTAGTTGCAGTTGATCTCTCTCCCACCAAGCGATCACTCCCCCCATTGAAGCAGACAGTCTCCCTGTCATCAGCTGACTAATGAGTTAGGTCTCAGTTGCATTGCAAGCTGGGAAAAATCCGAGACAACAGTCATTTTGTATGCTGTTAAAAATAAATAGTGGGGTGAAATCACATAAGAATTGTGAGAAAACCGTCACACACAGGTACAGACACTATATTATGAACTACACTAACTTTACAGCCCCTGTAGCATAGTCAGATAAAAAAAAAATCATGGAATACCCCTTTAACTGTATGATGTAGGGCATTGAGTGTATAATGTAGGGCCTTGACTGTATTATGTAGTGCCTTGACTGTATGATGTAGTGCCTTGACTGTATGATGTAGGGCTTTGACTGTATGATGTAATGCCTTAACTGTATGATGTAGGGCCTTGGCTGTATGATGTAGGGACTTGGCTGTATGATGTAGGGACTTAACTGTGTGATGTAGGGCATTGAGTGTATAATGTAGGACCTTGGCTGTATTATGTAGGGCCTTGACTGTATGATGTAGGGCTTTGACTGTATGAGGTATGTAGGGCCTTGACTGTATGATGTAGGGCCTTGGCTGTATGTAGGACCTTGACTGTATGATGTAGGGCCTTGACTGTTTGATGTAGGGACTTAACTGTATGATGTAGGGCATTGAGTGTATAATGTAGGACCTTGGCTGTATTATGTAGGGCCTTGACTGTATGATGTAGTGCCTTGACTGTATGATGTAGGGCCTTGACTGTACAATGTAGGGCCTTGGCTGTATGATGTAGGGACTTAACTGTATGATGTAGGGCCTTGACTGTATGATGTAGGTAGGGCCTTGACTGTATGATGTAGGGACTTAACTTTATGATGTGGGGCATTGAGTGTATGATGTAGGGCCTTGGCTGTATTATGTAAGGCCTTGAGTGTATGATGTAGGGACTTAACTGTATGATGTAGGGCCTTGAATGTATGATGTAGGGCCTTGGCTGTATGTAGGGCCTTGGCTGCATGATGTAGGTAGGGCCTTGACTGTTTGATGTAGGGACTTAACTGTATGATGTAGGGCATTGAGTGTATAATGTAGGACCTTGGCTGTATTATGTAGGGCCTTGACTGTATGATGTAGTGCCTTGACTGTATGATGTAGGGCCTTGACTGTACGATGTAGGGCCTTGGCTGTATGATGTAGGGCCTTGACTGTATGATGTAGGGCCTTGGGTGTATGATGTAGGTAGGGCCTTGACTGTATGATGTAGGGACTTAACTGTATGATGTGGGGCATTGAGTGTATGATGTAGGGCCTTGGCTGTATTATGTAAGGCCTTGAGTGTATGATGTAGGGCCTTGAATGTATGATGTAGGGCCTTGGCTGTATGATGTAGGGGCCTTGAATGTATGATGTAGGGCCTTGGCTGTATGTAGGACCTTGACTGTATAATGTAGGACCTTGACTGTATGATGTAGAGCTTTTACTGTATGATGTAGAGACTCAACTGTATGATGTAGGGCCTTGACTGTATGATGCAGGGCCTTGATTGTATGATGTAGGGATTTTATTGTATGATGTAGGGCCTTGACTGTATGATGTAGGGCCTTGACTGTATGATGTAGGGCCTTGGCTGTATGATGTAGGGATTTGACTGGATGATGTAGGGCGTTGATTGTATGATGTGGGGCCTTGACTGTATGATGTAGGGCCTTGGCTGTATTATGTAGGGCCTTGACTGTATGATGTATGGCCTTGAATGTATGATGTAGGGCCTTGGCTGTATGATGCAGAGCCTTGACTGTATGATGTAGGGCCCTGACTGTATGTGGGACCTTAACTGTATGATGCAGGGCCTTGACTGTATGATGTAGGGCGTTGACTGTATGTAGGACCTTGACTGTATGATGTAGGGCCTTGGCTGTATGTAGGACCATGACTGTATGATGTAGGGCCTTGACTGTATGATGTAGGGCTTTCACTGTAGGATGTAGGGCATTGGCTATATGATGTTGGCCCTTGACTGTAAGATGTAGGGCCTTGGTTGTATGATGTAGGGCCTTGACTGTATCATGTAGTCCCTTAACTGTATGATATAGGGACTTGACTGTATGATGTAAAATCTTGACTGTATGATGTAAAACCTTGACTGTATGATGTAGGGACTTTACTGTATGCCGTAGGGCATTGAGTGTATGATGTAGGACCTTGGCTGTATGCTGTATGGGCTTAACTGTATGATGTAGGGCCTTGGCTGTATGCTGTAGGGGCTTAACTGTATGATGTAGGGCCTTGGCTGTATGCTGTAGGGGCTTAACTGTATGATGTAGGGCCTTGGCTGTATGCTGTAGGGGCTTAACTGTATGATGTAGGGCCTTGGCTGTATGCTGTAGGGGCTTAACTGTATGATATAGGGCATTGGGTGCATGATGTAGGACCTTGACTGTATGATGTAGGGCCTTGACTGTATGATGTAGGGCCTTGACTGTATGATGTAGGGCCTTGACTGTATGATGTAGGTCCTTGACTGTATGATGTAGTCCCTTAACTGTATGATATAGGGACTTGACTGTATGATGCAAAATCTTGACTGTATGATGTAAAACCTTAAGTGCATGATGTAGGGACTTGACTGTATGATTTAGGGACTTGACTGTATAAGGGTAGGGCCTTGGTTGTATAATGGAAGGCCTTGACTGTATGATGTAGGGATTTGACTGTATGATGTAGGGCCTTGGATGTATGATATAGGGCCTTGATTGTATCATGTAGGGACTTAATGGGGTTATCCACCATAAAGGTGATTTTAGTACGCACCTACCAGACAATAATGGACATGCTTAGGAAAGATCTGTGCTTGTCTTGTGGCTAAATGGCTATGTTGTGAGATTACCATAACACTGTGGCTAGCTTTTTGTGAACTTGTATTTCCTGTTTGACTTTTCTTTTTTTGACTACAAATCCCACAATTCCATTTTCCTTCCTCTCACACATCAGCCACCCACCCATTGAAACAAAAGACCTGTGGTTTTCAATCAGGGTGCCTACAGCTGTTGCATTAGTTGCAGTTGATCTCTCTCCCACCAAGCGATCACTCCCCCCATTGAAGCAGACAGGCTCCCTGTCATCAGCTGACTAATGAGTTAGGTCTCAGTTGCATTGCAAGCTGGGAAAAATCCGAGACAACAGTCATTTTGTATGCTGTTAAAAATAAATAGTGGGGTGAAATCACATAAGAATTGTGAGAAAACCGTCACACACAGGTACAGACACTATATTATGAACTACACTAACTTTACAGCCCCTGTAGCATAGTCAGATAAAAAAAAATCCTGGAATACCCCTTTAACTGTATGATGTAGGGCATTGAGTGTATAATGTAGGGCCTTGACTGTATTATGTAGTGCCTTGACTGTATGATGTAGTGCCTTGACTGTATGATGTAGGGCTTTGACTGTATGATGTAATGCCTTAACTGTATGATGTAGGGCCTTGGCTGTTTGATGTGGGGACTTGGCTGTATGATGTAGGGACTTAACTGTGTGATGTAGGGCATTGAGTGTATAATGTAGGACCTTGGCTGTATTATGTAGGGCCTTGACTGTATGATGTAGGGCTTTGACTGTATGAGGTATGTAGGGCCTTGACTGTATGATGTAGGGCCTTGGCTGTATGTAGGACCTTGACTGTATGATGTAGGGCCTTGACTGTTTGATGTAGGGACTTAACTGTATGATGTAGGGCATTGAGTGTATAATGTAGGACCTTGGCTGTATTATGTAGGGCCTTGACTGTATGATGTAGTGCCTTGACTGTATGATGTAGGGCCTTGACTGTACGATGTAGGGCCTTGGCTGTATGATGTAGGGACTTAACTGTATGATGTAGGGCCTTGACTGTATGATGTAGGTAGGGCCTTGACTGTATGATGTAGGGACTTAACTTTATGATGTGGGGCATTGAGTGTATGATGTAGGGCCTTGGCTGTATTATGTAAGGCCTTGAGTGTATGATGTAGGGACTTAACTGTATGATGTAGGGCCTTGAATGTATGATGTAGGGCCTTGGCTGCATGATGTAGGTAGGGCCTTGACTGTTTGATGTAGGGACTTAACTGTATGATGTAGGGCATTGAGTGTATAATGTAGGACCTTGGCTGTATTATGTAGGGCCTTGACTGTATGATGTAGTGCCTTGACTGTATGATGTAGAGCCTTGACTGTACGATGTAGGGCCTTGGCTGTATGATGTAGGGACTTAACTGTATGATGTAGGGCCTTGACTGTATGATGTAGGGCCTTGGCTGTATGATGTAGGTAGGGCCTTGACTGTATGATGTAGGGACTTAACTGTATGATGTGGGGCATTGAGTGTATGATGTAGGGCCTTGGCTGTATTATGTAAGGCCTTGAGTGTATGATGTAGGGCCTTGAATGTATGATGTAGGGCCTTGGCTGTATGATGTAGGGGCCTTGAATGTATGATGTAGGGCCTTGGCTGTATGTAGGACCTTGACTGTATAATGTAGTACCTTGACTGTATGATGTAGGGCTTTTACTGTATGATGTAGAGACTCAACTGTATGATATAGGGCATTGAGTGTATGATGTAGGGCCTTGACTGTATGATGCAGGGCCTTGATTGTATGATGTAGGGATTTTATTGTATGATGTAGGGCATTGCGTGTATGATGTAGGGCCTTGACTGTATGATGTAGGGCCTTGGCTGTATGATGTAGGGCATTGAGTGTATGATATAGGGCCTTGACTGTATGATGTAGGGCCTTGATTGTATGATGTAGGGCCTTGACTGTATGATGTAGGGCCTTGATTGTATGATGTAGGGCCTTGGCTGTATGATGTGGGGCCTTGGCTGTATGATGTAGGGCCTTGATTGTATGATGTAGGGATTTGACTGTATGATGTAGGGCCTTGGCTGTATGATGCAGGGCCTTGATTGTATGATGTAGGGCCTTGGCTGTATGATGTAGGGCCTTGGCTGTATGATGTAGGGCCTTGATTGTATGATGTAGGGATTTGACTGTATGATGTAGGGCCTTGACTGTATGATGTAGGGCCTTGACTGTTTGATGTAGGGCCTTGACTGTATGATGTAGGGCCTTGACTGTATAATGTAGGGCATTGGCTGAATGATGTAGGGCCTTGACTGTATGATGTAGGGCCTTGACTGTATGATACAGGGCCTTGATTGTATGATGTAGGGATTTGACTGTATGATGTAGGGCCTTGACTGTATGATGTAGGGTCTTGACTGTATGATGTAGGGCCTTGGCTGAATGATGCAGGGCCTTGATTGTATGATGTAGGGATTTGACTGCATGATGTAGGGCCTTGACTGTATGATGTAGGGCCTTGACTGTATGATGTAGGGCCTTGGCTGTATGATGTAAGGATTTGACTGTATGATGTAGGGCGTTGATTGTATGATGTAGGGCCTTGACTGTATGATGTAGGGCCTTGGCTGTATGTAGGACCTTGACTGTATGATGTAGGACCTTGACTGTATGATGTAGGGCTTTTACTGTATGATGTAGAGACTTAACTGTATGATGTAGGGCATTGAGTGTATTATGTAGGGAATTGAGTGTATGATATAGGGCCTTGACTGTATGATGTAGGGCCTTGATTGTATGATGTAGGGCCTTGGCTGTATGATGTAGGACCTTGGCTGTATGATGTAGGGCCTTGGCTGTATGATGTAGGGCCTTGGCTGTATGATGTAGGGATTTCACTGTATGATGTAGGGATTTGACTGTATGATGTAGGGATTTCACTGTATGATGTAGGGCCTTGACTGTATGATGTAGGGCCTTGACTGTTTGATGTAGGGCCTTGACTGTATGATGTAGGGCCTTGACTGTATGATGTAGGGCCTTGGCTGTATGATGTAGGGCCTTGACTGTATGATGTAGGGCCTTAATTGTATGATGTAGGGATTTGCCATGTGACTATATTAAATGTAGGGGCTTTGTTGTAAACTCATACAAACAAGGAGAACACACAAACTTCATGCAGATTGTTATACTATTTCAATGGAAGTGATCTCCCACAAGCTTGCACTTTATTTGTACAATACTATTATTACATCACATATCCAGTAGACACTTTGAGCTCTCAGAAGTGTGAGTGAATCACAGGGCATGAATGTCCATGAGTATAAACACATACTCTTTATGCCTTGGCGGGCAGCTCACTCACGTTTGGTTTAAATTAAATAACCATCATTATGACACAAATAATGAAAAGGAAAGATGTGAGATTCTTTGAAGTGAATACAAATCAAGTTTTACTGATAATTGACAACAGGCAATGGAGAAATACTATTTATTTGCACACTCAGAACTCTTGAAAATCCTCTTAAGAAAAAGTAAAGCTTGGTTACAAAAAATGTTAATATATATATATATATATATATATATATATATATATATATATATATATATATATATATTCCAGTGTACACAAGGTTGGGCCTTTGATTGACAACTTAGAATTAAAAAATATATGAGGAAACCTAGTGGATACATAAGGCTGTGTACAAATCTGCGTTGTGTCATCCATGTTAACATAATAGATGCAAAGAAACTCTCTTCCGTTTAGGTCCGTCACCACAGACTTCAATGTAAAAGCTTCCATTCCTTTTTGAGCAGAAAAATGCATATATCTGTATTTTTCGCCGTATAAGACGCACTTTTTCTTCCCCAAAACTCGGGGGGAAAAGTTGGTGCGTCTTATACGGGGAATACACACCTATAGGGTCGGTCCCTGCGGCCATCAATGGCCAGGACCCGCGGCTAATACAGGACATCACCGATCGCGGTGATGCCCTGTATTAACCCTTCAGACACGGTGATCAAATTTCCTTTATCAAACATTACTTTGGGCCTCTGAGCTCTGTGCTGTGACCATGAATGATGTTTGCTCATTGCTCTGCATTGGCATTGGTGGTCCCTTGTTTGGTGGATGGACTCCTGTGCTGGATCTTCATTTTTTACTTTGATCCTGGAATCCCTTACACAGCAGAGCAATTCCTCAGCAAAAAGAACAGAATGATCAATTTGGAGCAGGGCCTTGTGAAATCCAAAATGCGACCATTTGTGGTCCTCACTGTAGCTAGTGATTGGCTAAACAGGCCATTGCTACTGTGATGACATGTTTTTTATTTCTAGTGCACCCAGAGACCATGCTTTAACATTTCTGTTATGCCAGAATATCCCTTTAACTTGTACATGCAATTTAATAGACAATAGGAAGCCATTTTTAGGTTTCTATGCCGCCACCCCCCTACTGGGCTCCTGCAAAGGTTGTAATGGTCAGGGGAACCATCTACTGGGCTCCTGAACAAGTTGACCAAATGGCATGACCACCCCTGAGGGCACAGTAGAGGTGAAGTGGTAACTAATTTATAGGGTTTTCCCATAATGACAATTTATTACCTAGCTACAGAATAGGTGATAAGCATCTGATAAGTGCAGGTCTGACCAGTTGTATCCCACGATCACAAGAACAGGGGTCCTAAGTGCCACTCTTTAAATGGAGCAGCGGTTGAATATGCGCACTACTGCTCCATGTGGAGTCTCTCGGGCTATCTTTGGCAGTCCATAGAGTTTGAATGGAACGGCACTGTTACGCTGATCGCTCCGGGTCCCTGCTCCTCCCCGGAGCACTCGCGGCGTTCTCCTCTCTGCAGCACCCCGGTCAGACCCGCTGACCAGGAGCGCTGCAATGTCTCTGCCGGCAGGGATGCGATCCGCGTGGTGGGACGCGCCCGCCCGTGGGTCGCATCCCAATCCACTCACCTGTCCCGTTCCCCGGCTGTCACATCCCGGCGCGCACGGCCCCGCTCTCTAGGGCGCGCGCGCGCTGGCTCTCTGAGATTTAAAAGGCCAGTGCACCACTAATTGGTGCCTGGCCCAATCAGTGTCAATCACTTCCTTTGTTATAAAAACCCACTTCCTGTCCCTGCCGGATCTTGTTGCCTTAGTGCCCTGAGAAAGCATTTCCCAAGCCTGTGTACCCAGACCTTCTGCTGTTGCCTCTGACTACGATCCATTGCTGCCTGCCCTGACCTTCTGCTACGTCCGACCTTGCTCTTGCCTTGTCCCTTTGTACCGCGCCTGTCTCAGCCGTCAGTTGGGGTTGAGTCGCTATCGGGTGGAACGACCTGGGGGTTACCTGCCGCTGCAAGTCCATCCCGCTTTGCGGCGGGCTCTGGTGAAAACCAGTAACCCCTTAGACTCCGTTCCCCTGGTACGGCCCACGCCATCACCTCACTGACACAGAGGATCCACCACCAGTGTCCTCTCCGCATACCAGTCCGGATCCTGACAGGAACTGCGTGTACTAAACCATGCTCCATTTAATCCGAGGGCACATGGAACCCTCCTTTAAAACAGCTCAGCATGTTTTTTTGCAGTCCTATGTAAAATTGCAGATGCAACATTACTACATCAACATTAACTGTATAAAGCAGCCAATTCAGCTCTGCTACATGTGTGTAGTTAAAATGTTACATTAGCAGAAACACATGCATCTATTCTACTTGTTTCACTCATCCACTTTGCAAATATAATAACCTGGGGCCTATTGTACCGTCTGCAATTTATTGGTGTCTAATAATCACCTGGGTCTGATAAAAAGGAATATTATTTTGCTCTTAGCTTCCAGGCAGGTACTTACATTATAAACTTTAATGATGATGATAATGTGACGATCAATACCAAAGTATAATTATAATATACCATAAAAAAGTCAAATAATATAAGATATAAAAAAAAAAAAAAAACTTTTAAAAGGTATTAAAATTATACAAGTTCAGTAAACGTCTTGCGTTGATTTTGCAGTGCTCTTTCTCCCCCATGTGGTCGTTCTTCGAACTGCAGTTTTTTTAGAAAGATTAAACGCTCTCCACACCCCGAGTTATCCATAACATTAAATTCTAATGCAATTCAAGTGAAACAAATGAATTTAGAATAAGGAAAACTGAACGGCGAAACCAAAACAAATACTGCAGTGTAAACATGACAGGAATAATGGCTGGAGGAAAAAATAATACTTGAAAAAAAAATGATCCTCAAACAATTTTTTTTTTTTCCTGTTTTGTTTTACTTCTTTACCACAAAGTGGAAAGTACATGATGGGAATTTGTTATTGTTTCTGTTTTTAATTAGGGATATGAAGCTTTGCAAGGGATTTAAGCAGAAACTCTCCCAGAGAGTCTGGTGTTATTGACCTCCTGCCCCAACAGCATTGAATTTCCAGGAGTCTTGAGTTACATTAAAAAAGCAACGTTACCCCATTGGTTTAAAAAGGTAATTCTGTGCTGCGTCCTTGTGGCCAAACCAAAGGGGTTTTGTGGTAGGCTACTGTTTTGGGATAAGTCAAGGAATAGTCGAGACCAGAAAGTGGACCTCGGTGCCTATCCCAATACATATTCTCAATGTTATACAGTGGTCCCTCAAGTTACAATATTAATTGGTTCCGGGACGACCATTGTATGTTGAAACCATTGTATGTTGAGACCAGAACTCTATGGAAACCTGGTAATTGGTTTCTAAAGGCACCAAAATGGCATCCGAAAATAGGAAAAAGTGATTATTAAAGAAAAATAAGTAGATAACTAATAAAGATATAGCAAGAGCGTACATATAAATGTAAGAAAGATCTGCTGGGAGCTGTAAATCACTGTCTATGTCAGTGTTTTCCAAGCAAGGAGCCTCCAGCTGTTGCAAAACTACAAATCCCAGCATGCCCGGACAGCCAAAGGCTGTCCGGGCATGCTGGGAGTTGTAGTTTTGCAACAGCTGGGGGCACCCGGCTTGGGAAACACTGGTCTATGTAGAGGACAGGAGCTTCTTCGGGATCCTGTACAGTACATGCAATGTCCTAAAAAAGTATCATGGAGCCGCCCTTACCTGATATCCAAAGGAGCAGGCAATCCTGGTACAGGTAAAGAGTACAGAACATGTAATACCTCCCTGTACTATAGGGGGCGCTACCAGACAACAGTCAGTGCATACACTTCAGTAATACAGGGATTTACCAGTAAATGCCCATTCTGATTGGTCAGTTCTTCCAGCCAGTGACACGTTGCACAGATCTGGACTGTCTGTAGCATTGTATGTTGAGTCCGGTTTCAACTTAGGATGGTCCAGAAAAGACCATTGTATGTTGAAACTATTGTATGTTGAGGCCATTGTAAGTTGAGGGATCACTGTACTTTATTGGTACTTTAACTAATAAACTAATAACATTACTGATTAAATAATAAACAAATAAAATGGGCAAAGTGTGTATTATATCCATGATCTTTTCTTCAACTTGTAGTTGGCTTCTAAGTTTGGTAATTATTTACACCTCAGGAAACCACTTCTGGAACGATTCTAATGGACCAGCGAGCGGTAGGTCAGGTTATCAAGTAGCATTTTGGTCAGTATTTTTGCCAATACCAGGAGTGGGTGCAAAACAAGGTGCAAATGTTTTTGTTATAGTTTGTTTATATTCCACTTCTGTTTTGGGCTAAAACTACTGATTAGAGATGAGCGAACTTACAGTAAATTCGATTTGTCACGAACTTCTCGGCTCGGCAGTTGATGACTTATCCTGCATAAATTAGTTCAGCTTTCCGGTGCTCCGGTGGGCTGGAAAAGGGGGATACAGTCCTAGGAAAGAGTCTCCTAGGACTGTATCCACCTTTTCCAGCCCACGGGAGCACCTGAAAGCTGAACTAATTTATGCAGGAAAAGTCATCAACTGCCGAGCCGAGAAGTTCGTGACGAATCGAATTTACTGTAAGTTCGCTCATCTCTACTACTGATCAAAATGAGCTCCAAAATGAGGACAAATTACTGACCAAAATACTATGTGTGAACCAAGTTCACGTACTTAACTGTGTCCCATTCAAACAGAATCTGAAAATGGAGGTGACAGCGCTCCGTGGAGTGATAAAAGAGGATTACGTGGAAATTAAAAAGACATGTAAGTCGCTCATCTGATAAAGTTGTGTACCCACATACACAACAATGGTGAACGTGTGGTATAAAAGTGTCCGCAGCCCTCCGGTCTGTAATGGTAATCTGGAGAGAAAAGCTTCAAGAGAGACGCCGGCTCAACGTGGCGCAGGACACAGGGCCTGTGTCCTGCGCCACGTTGAGCCCGCATCTCTCTTGAAGCTTTTCTCTCCCGATTACCATTCAAACAGAGGAATCAGTACCCAGCGGTCAGAACCCCCCAAGCCCCCCCCCCCCCATCAGACCCCCACCAATCAAACACTTTGCAGATCCTGTGGGTAAGTGAAAAGATGTCAGCAGAAAAGAACATAAAATCTTAATTCAAACAATAGGTTAACCCTATTTTTTAAAGTGTACCTCTCATCAAATAAACTTTTGATATATCTTAGATTAATGAATGTTGAATAACTTTCCAATAGCATGTTAATGAAAAATATGCTTCTTTCTATTGTATTTTTCCCGATCAGTCCTGTCAGCAAGCATTTCCGACTCATGCTGGAGTCCTAAACACTCAGAGCTGCCAGCCTGCTTTGTTCACAACCAAACAGACTGTGAACAAAGCAGGCTGGCAGCTCTGAGTGTTCTCCTTTGTGAACAAAGCAGACTGGCAGCTCGTAGTGTTTAGGACTCCAGCATGAGTCTGAAATGCTTGCTGCCAGGACTGGTAGGGAGCCCCCTAGTGGTCATTTCTTCAAAGTGGAAAATTAAATAGAAAGAAGCAGATTTTTTTAATAACATGCAATTGTGAAGTTATTCTGCATACATTAATCTATAATATATCAAAAGTTTTTTTGATGAGAGGTACCCTTTAAGAATTGTTGGCATTGTTTTATCAAATTTTCTATTTTACTAACTATATTTTAAATTATCCTGAAATCTTACTGTGACCATCAGGCCTACATCTAAGCTGAAAAGAAAGAAAGATCCTGATACTCGAGTACTTCTTTGAAGAAATGCTTTTACCTTTTTATTTATGCATGTATTACAGCAAGTATATCGTCCTGTGTAATACATGCATAAATAAAAAGGAAAAAGCATGTCTTCAAAGAAGTATTCGAGTGTCTGGTTCCTTATTTCTTTACTATATTCATTTATCCATGCTCCGACCTATTTGGCTATTTAAATCTAAGCTGAGACTTCCAGTTCAGTACTGATGACTAGTGTTGCTCGCGAATATTCGCAATTCGAATATTATTCGCGAATATCGCATATTCGCGAATTCGCGAATTTCGCGAATATAGCGCTATATATTCATAATTACGAATATTCGTTTTTTTTTATTATTATTTTTTTTTTCCACAGTACACATCACAGTGATCACCCCTCTCTGCTTCCAGCTTGTGTGGTGTAAAGAAGGCTGTAATACTACTGTGTGAGACTGGCGTGCGAAAATTCGCATATGCGAAAAGTAGCATATGCTAATTTTCGCACATGCGAATTTTCATATTTGCTAATTTTCGCATGCGTGTATTTTCGCATACGCGAAAATAAAACGAGGATATAACGAATATGCGAATATTCGCGAATATATGACGAATATTCGTCCATATATTCGCGAATATTCGCGAATTCGAATATGGCCTATGCCGCTCAACACTACTGATGACTTCCCAGTAGTGTCCTCCTTATCAATACAGACTCAAAAGTACAGAGAAAGGTAACAGCAGAATATAGAATACAGAGATACACACAATAGCTATTGTTCACAGATCAGCCTCCGCCTCCCTGGATAATGCCATCAGAAAAGGTCTCAGAGCATGCACAGCAGCATTTCCAATTCATGTGAATAGAACAGCTTCAGTTTTGTTGCCTATATCTTCAGGGTTTGCCGTAAAGCAAATCTCTTAATGCTGTTAAAAATAGCTCAAGCAAGAGGGTGCCCCCATAATACTGTAAAAAAAAAAAAATAATAATAATAATAACAATAAGAAAATAGAAACATGCAGTCCTATGAAAAGTTACAAAAATAACATTATTTCAGCATCAACAAATTCAGCTCTGCTACATCTGTGATTTCATTTCACATAAACAAAATCATATGCATCGAAAACATTATACTATCAGGACCAAACGAGGACCAAACACTGACCAAAATACTACGAGTGAACCTAGCCGAAGGCTTTGTGCAGACACAGTATTTTAGAGCTCATTTTGCTCAGTATTTTTTTCCAAAACCACGAAGAGAACAACACAGAGAAAAACTATAATGGAAAGATTTGCACCCTTTTCTGTGTTTCCAATCCAATCATGGTTTTAGTAAATAAAAATATTGATCAAATTGAGTTCCAAATTAAGGACCAAAATAACGTGTGTCTACAGTTTAAGGGTGCGTTCACATCTGTGGTGACCCGATACAGGATGTTGTCCTGTCCTGTAAATGTTGCCTTAGGCATTTCCAGTGTCACTGTTCTGGTTGCACTACTCCAGGGTATATTGTGTTATGTTACTTGCTGTGATTCTAGTTTATGTAAATGGTTAACAGTGTTATTGTGCCTTTAAGGGAAGTCATGCAGAGTAAACAATGTGATCCTGATGCCCCAATGGGATGCCCCCTAGTCTAATCCTTATGTAGGGGGAAAGGAGTAGTTCAGTTGGTGGTGAGGAGAGCTGAGGTACAGTGGGGAGAGGAGTGAGGAGAAGTCTTTGGTAACCTAAAGGAGACCTGAGGAGAAGTCAGCATCATGCATCTACAAGCATCCCATTGCACAGGTCCAGTCTGCAGGAGATAGAAAGCCTCATGCAACTCTTGGTCCCATAGTCTACAATCCATGCCTGGCGGTAAGCAAAAGGTCAGGGGGAAACTACAACAGTCAGTCTTAAGTCAGAATGGGTGGTCTCAAATCAAAAGTCTAAAACCTAAAAGTCACAGTCTAAAGTCTACAGAAACTAAAAGTCAGCCAAGTAAAAGTACCACAAGTCCCAGCAAGGCAAAAGGCTCCCAAGGGTTACTCTGCATTTCCCATACTCTGATCTGTACTGTAAAGGATATTCCCATCATTTCTGCCTCAGTAAAAGATAATTTACAGTAACTCTGCATCTGTGGTCATTATTGTCTTTAGCACTTGGCCTAGGAGAACTGTCTAAACCTTGGAGCATGGTGGTTAATGCTACCCTGGCATCACAAACTGTGCATGACTCCAGTAGTACACCACACATCATATTTTGTCCATCTGGCAGCTGAATCTGCCAGGTCAATTTCAAAACCCCCTCCTGTCATGTGTCTACCACATTTATTTCAATAAGCTGACAGGACTGCGCTAATGATTCTGGTTCTTGACTCAGAATAAAAACCGTGGTTTGCTGCGGTTTCCAGTCTGGTAAAATGACCCAACCAGAGTCACTAGAACACTCCAGGCAGCTCATTGAAAGAAATGGGGTATGGAGGGTCATGGCAGGAGGCGGTTTTGAGATTTTCCCACTGAATGCACCCTATGTGTGATTTCACTAGTGTTGAGCGGCATAGGCCATATTCGAATTCGCGAATATTCGCGAATATATGGACGAATATTCGTCATATATTCGCGAATATTCGCATAATCGTTATATTCTCGTTTTATTTTCGCGTATGCGAAAATACGCACATGCGAAATTTAGCATTTGCGAACATTCGCATATGCGAAAATTAGCATATGCTAATTTTCGCACGCCAGTCTCACACTAATATTACAGCCTTCTTTACACCACACAAGCTGGAAGCGGAGAGGGATGATCACTGTGATGTGTACTGTGAAAAAAAAACAAAAAAAAAAAACGAATATTCGTAATTACGAATATATAGCGCTATATTCGCGAAATTCGCGAATTCGCGAATATGCGATATTCGCGAATAATATTCGAATTGCGAATATTCACGAGCAACACTAGATTTCACACATAGCATTTCTTTGAGAAAAAAATATTGCTCTTTTTGGTGCAGTTTAATGAGCCAAAGCCAGAAGTGGAGGAGATTCATTAACTCCTTAAGGACACATGACGTACTGGAACGTCACGTGTCCGCTCCAGATCTATAACGCGGGGCCACGGCGTGGCCCCGCGTCATAGCGGGTCGGGCCGGGACCCGTAGCTAATAGCGCGCAGCATTGATCGCAGTGCCGCGCGCTATTAACCCTTTAGACGCGGCGATCAAAGTTGAACGTCGCGTCTAAAGTGAAAGTGAAAGTATGCCGGTTACCTGAGTGGGCTGTTCGGGATAGCCGCGGCGAAATCGTGGCATCCCGAACAGCTTACAGGAAAGCCGGAGGGTCCCTACCTGCCTCCTCGCTGTCCGATTGTCGAATGACTGCTCAGTGCCTGAGATCCAGGCATGATCATGTGGCAGAATCATCGATCACTGGTTTCCTATGAGAAACCAGTGATCAATGTAAAAGATCAGTGTGTGCAGTGTTATAGGTCCCTATGGGATAACAAAGATCAGTGTGTGCAGTGTTATAGGTCCCTATGGGATAACAAAGATCAGTGTGTGCAGTGTTATAGGTCCCTATGGGAGCTATAACACTGCAAAAAAATTTGGGAAAAAAAGTGAATAAAGATCATTTAACCCCTTCCCTATTAAAAGTTTAAATCACCCCCCTTTTCCCATTAAAAAAAAAAAAAAAAACACTGTGTAAATAAAAATAAACATATATGTCCGAATTATAAAAATATATTGTTAATTAAACCGCACGGTCAATGGCGTACGCGCAAAAAAATTCCAAAATAGTGCATTTTTGGTCACTTTTTATATCATGAAAAAATAAATAAAAAGCGATCAATAAGTCCTATCAATGCAAAAATGGTACCGCTAAAAACTTCAGATCACGGCGCAAAAAATGAGCCCTCATACCGCCCCATATGCGCAAAAATAAAAAAGTTATAGGGGTCAGAAGATGACAATTTTAAACGCATTAATTTTCCTGCATGTAGTTTTGATTTTTTACAGAAGTCCGACAAAATCAAACCTATATAAGTAGGGTATCATTTTAATCATATGGACCTACAGAATAATGATAAGGTGTAATTTTTACCTAAAAATGTAATACGTAGAAACGGAAGCCCCCAAAATTTACAAAACAGCAGAGTTTTTTTTTTCAATTTTGTCTCACAATGATTTTTTCCCGTTTCACCGTAGATTTTTGGGCAAAATGACTGACATCATCACAAAGTAGAATTGGTGGCGCAAAAAAATAAGCCATCATATTGATTTTTAGGTGCAAAATTGAAAGCGTTATGATTTTTTAAAGGCAAAGAGGAAAAAGCGAAAATGCTAAAACGGAAAAACCCTCGGTCCTTAAGGGGTTAAGCCATGCCAGGGAAACATATGCCGAAATGTTGCTAATTATTTGCATAAAGGCTGCTCGGCATGCTGGTAGTTTTGCAGCATCCTGGTTAGGGAATACTGATATATCTAGTTTCTTTTAACCCCTTCCCGACCCATGACATACAGGTACGTCATGAACATTACTGCCGCTACTCGCGGCACCCCGCAGCGCCATCTTACCGTGCGACCACGGGGGGTTTCATCCCCCACCCCCCCCCCCCCCCACCCCACCCCCAGCGATCGCTGCTATCAGCTGGTCAAATCTGACTAGCTGATAGCAGCGTTTCGCTATGAAAATACTTAACAGCGCGGTAAGTGAGTCCCGATCACAGGGATCGGGACACACACCGCTCTGCTAAGTGTCCCTGACCCGTCCCCCGGCGTCACTTACCCGTCCGAGCGGTGTCCCGAGCGGTCCCGGCGTCCTCCATGCAGTCCCGGCTGCGCTGCGTCCCGGAGGTGAGTTTCCGGCTGCAGTGCGGCATCTTCATTGGCAGCAGTGAGATCGCCGTAAAGCGATCTCACTGCTGCCTCTGGGAGTTTCAAAACTGCAACTCCCAGCATGCCCAGACAGCCTTTGGCTTTCTGGGTATGCTGGGAGTTGTAGTTTTGCAACATCTGGAGGCCCACAGTTTGGAGACCACTGTATAATGGTCTCCAATCTGTGCTCTTCCAGATGTTGCAAAACTACAAATCTCAGCATGCTCAGTCTGTCCAGGCATGCTGGGAGTTGTAGTTCTCTAACATCTGGAAGAGCACAGATTGGAGACCATTATACAGTGGTCTCCAAACTGTGGACCTCCAGATGTTGCAAAACTACAACTCCCAGCATGCCCAGACTGCCCAAGCATGCTGGAAGTTGTAGTTCGGCAACATCTGATCCTTCAGATATTGCCGAACTACAACTTCCAGCATGCCTGGGCAGTCTGGGCATGCTGGGAGTTGTAGTTTTGCAACAACTGGAGGCACACTAGTTGGGAAACATTGTCCGTTTCCTACCTCAGTGCCTCCAGCTGTTGAAATTGTTGCAAAACTATAACTCCCAGCATGCACTGACAGACCATGCATGCTGGGAGTTGTAGTTTTGCAACAGCTGGAGGCACACTGGTTTGGAAACACTAAGTTTGGTTGCAAAACACTTGAAAGTTTATTACTTAACTTAGTGTTTCCAAACCAGTGTTCCTCCAGCTGTTGCAAAACTACAACTCCCAGCATGCACGGACAGCCAAAGGGCATGCTCGGAGTTTGCAACAGCTGGATGTTTGGCCCCTCCCCCTAATGTGAATGTACAGGGTACACTCACATGGGCGGAGGTTTACAGTGAGTGCTGCAAGTTTGAGATGGCGCAAATTTTGCGCTGCAGCTCAAACTTCCAGCGGAAAACTTGCTGTGAACCTCTGCCCATGTGACTGTACCCTAAAAACACTACCCTACACTTATACTAACCTAAAATAAAAAGTAAAAAACACTACATATACAAATACCCCTACACAGCCCCCCTCCCCCCAAAAAATGAAAAACGTCTGGTACGCTACTGTTTCCAAAACGGAGCCTCCAGCTGTTGCAAAATAATAACTCCCAGTATTGCCGGACAGCCATTGACTGTCCAGGCATGCTGGGAGTTTTGCAACAGCTGGAGGCACCCTGTTTGGGAATCATTGGCATAGAATACCCCTATGTCCACCCCTATGCAAATCCCTAATTCAGGCATCAAATGCGCATGGCGCTCTCTCACTTTGGAGCCCTGTCGTATTTCAGGGCAACAGTTTTGGGACACATATGGGGTATCCCCGTACTCGGGAAAAATTGCCTTACAAATTTTGGGGGGCTTTTTCTTCTTTAACCCCTTATGAAAAGGTGAAGTTGGGGTCTACACCAGCATGTTAGTGTAAAAAAATAAATTTTTTACACTGACATGCTGGTGTTGCCCTATACTTTTCATTTTCACAAGAGGTAAAAGGGAAAAAAGACCCTCTAAATTTGTAATGCAATTTCTACCGAGTACGGAGATACCCCATATGTGGGTGCAACGTGCTCTGGGGGCGCACAACAAGGCCCAAAAGGGAGAGTGCGCCATGTACATTTGAGGCGATTTGCACAGGGGTGGCTGATTGTTACAGCAGTTCTGACAAACGCAAAACAATAAATATCCATATGTGACCCCATTTTGGAAACTACACCCCTCACGGAATGTAATAAGGGGTGCAGTGAGCATTTACACCCCACTGGTGTATGACAGATTTTTGGAACAGTGGTCTGTGAAAATGAAAAATAAAATTTTTGATTTGCACAGTCCACTGTTTCAAATATCTGTCAAACGCCAGTGGGGTGTAAATGCTCACTGCACCCCTTATTAAATTCCATGAGGGGTATAGTTTCCAAAATGGGGTCACATGTGGGGGGGTCCACTGTTCTGGCACCATAGGGGCTTCCTAAATGCGACATGCCCCCCAAAAACCCTTTCAGAAAAACTCACTCTCCAAAATCCCATTGTCGCTCCTTCCCTTCTGAGCCCTCTACTGCGCCCGCCGAACACTTTACATACGCATATGAGGTATTTCCTTACTCGAGAGAAATTGGGTTACAAATTTTAGAGTGATTTCTCTCCTTTTACCCCTTGTAAAAATAAAAAAATTGGGTCTACAAGAAAATGCGAGTGTAAAAAATGAAGATTTAGAATTTTCTCCTTCACTTTGCTGCTATTCCTGTGAAACACCTAAAGGGTTAAAACACTTACTGAATGTCATTTTGAATACTTTGGGGAGTGCAGTTTTTATAATGGGGTCATTTATGGGGTATTTCTAATATGAAGACCTTTAAAATCCACTTCCAACCTGAACTGGGCCCTGAAAAATTACGATTTTGAAAATCTTGAGAAAAATTGGAAAATTGCTGCGGAACTTTGAAGCCCCCTGATGTCTTCCAAAAGTAAAAACTTGTCAATTTTTTTATGCAAACACAAAGTAGACATATTGTATATGTGAATCAATATGTAATTTATTTGGAATATCCATTTTCCTTTCAAGCAGAGACTTTCAAAGTTAGAAAAATGCTAAATTTTCTAAATTTTCATGACATTTTTAGATTTTTTACCAAGAAAGGATACAAATATCAGTGAAATTTTACCAATAACATAAAGTAGAATATGTCACGAAAAACAATCTCGGAATCAGAATGATAAGTAAAAGCATTCCAAAGTTATTAATGTTTAAATTGACAGTGGTCAGATTTTAAAAAAAATGCCCAGGTCATGAAGGTGAAAATGGGCTGGGTCATGAAGGGGTTTTCTGGTATTGGTTCAAAAGCTACAAAATCTGCTATGGAAGGTTTTGTATGATTTCGGGAATACACAGTGATTTCGGCCACGGTGGGGTCACAACCAAATATTGTAGTGTCACCCTGCTTGAGTTATGCTGTGTCGCGACAAAGAAAAACAAATGGGGTCACAGCCTACAAGTGGCTGCGAAAAAAAGTTTTTAAAAAATCCGACTTTTTGTGACTGTCGGGTTGGAGTTGCATACACTTGTGAGTTGCACTGCGAATCCATTCATTTACTTTACCCCTGACACAGCGCGACACAGCAAATGAATACCACCCAACTTCTGCTGAGAGCAAGGAGGGATATACAAGGCGGTGCCTGGCTGCCCCCAGTCACACCCTAGCCACGCCCATAGTCACACCCTAATCCTGCTCCTAACCATACACTTAGTCACACCCTAGCCACGCCCATGGTCACACCCTAATCCTGCTCCTAACCATACACTTAGTCACACCCTAGCCACGCCCATAGTCACACCCTAATCCTGCTCCTAACCATACACTTAGTCACACCCTAGCCACGCCCATAGTCACACCCTAATCCTGCTCCTAACCATACACTTAGTCACACTCTAGCCACACCCATAGTCACACCCTAATCCTGCTCCTAACCATACACTTAGTCACACCATAGCCACGCCCATAGTCACACCCTAATCCTGCTCCTAACCATACACTTAGTCACACCCTAGCCACGCCCATAGTCACACCCTAATCCTGCTCCTAACCATACACTTAGTCACACCATAGCCACGCCCATAGTCACACCCTAATCCTGCTCCTAACCATACACTTAGTCACACCCAGCCTTCTTCTTCACATATAATTAATATTCTCGCACTACTGTAATAACACACAGCACATGCACAGCCAACACCCCATTCATTGTTTATCGAGAAGTGCCTATCCATTGAGAATGATTGGAGTGCTTGTTCCCGTGTCACCATCATTACCACGACAGACCATATAAGTGATTACAGTGCAGTTATATCTAGTGACGCCCCTACATAATGCCTAAATAATACCCCCTCACCGTAACCGCTATCATTACTACTACAGAAAACATAAGTGATTTTAGTGTAGTTTTTTCTGTTTTTCTAAATTGCTGATACCACGGAATTTTCTATCATGAAATCTTAGCGTTTTTAAGAGAAAAACAAAACACCATTAAAAATACTATGTGGGTTTTGCATGGACATTTTTATTGGCGGGGGGTTTATGTGTTACAAAAAGGGCTGGACACAGGAACAGTAAGATCTACCGTTTTAGGTGTACACATGTTACTTATATGTCAACTACAAATATAGGATAATAGTAAAACCAAAGAAAAAAACAGGCGTCCTGCACTCACCGCTGAAGACCTGGTTATCCGGCTCCCATCTCGGGCTGTTACTCCGGCAGGGGTAGCAAGATGTTAGTGGGGTGCTCAGAGGCCTCTGAGCACCCCACTAACATCTTGCTACTTTCATTGTCCTAGCACCTCCGTTCCTGTATTTGGTCTGGTTGTCTTACCTGGAGGATATCTATCCATCTCGAAGAGCTGCATATTGAGGTATCGGTGCCACTGTTTTGTTTCTTTGTTGAGTTGTTTGCACAAATATAGGATAGTTAACAAAAAAGCAAAAAGTTCAAAAGAAATTTGCAAAAATTCCAGCTCCCAAAAAATCATAAAATCCTAAATTTATTAAATCATATTAAAATGATACCCAAAATAGTGATAGGATAAAAGCAAGCAAAAACTCCGACGTGTTTCGAACCGTGCAGTTCTTAGTCATGGCACAACCTAGTATGCCAAATGCATCCTATTTATACTATGGTCATGTAAGGACTGAACACCAGACTGGAAAATAGGAACGCCCATCGATGACGGAAGTTCCGGGGAGACAGCAGCACAATGATTACTTGGGTGAACACCTGTATCGGTAAGATCCGAACATAATTTTATATAAATATATGTATAGAAGAACATGGACAGCATACCAAAGCAACATCACTACTGATGAACTAAAGTGTATGGTAAACAAAATGGCGAAAAGACATACATATTTCAGGGAAAACACGACATAACTATATATAAACACAAAGTTTATTTATGTTGCACACGATTATGGACATATATATATATATAAGATATAAGAAAATATCAGAAAACATACCTAGCACAATGATGGCTTAAAGGGGTATTCCAGGCAAAAACTTATATATATATATATATATATATATATATATCAACTGGCTCCCGAAAGTTAAACAGATTTGTAATTTACTTCTATAAAAAAATCTTAATCCTTCCAATAGTTATTAGCTTCTGAAGTTTTCTGTCTAACTGCTCAATGATGATGTCACGTCCCGGGAGCTGTGCATGATGGGAGAATATCCCCATAGGAGCTGGACAGCTCCCGGGATGTGAGTCATCAGAAAGCAGTTAGACAGAAAACAGCAACTCAAATTCAGAAGCTAATAACTATTGGAAGGATTAAGATTTTTTAATAGAAGTAATTTACCAATCTGTTTAACTTTCCGAAGCCAGTTGATATATAAAAAAAAGTTTTGGCCTGGAATACCCCTTTAAACTTATCATCTTGCGTGCTTCTGCGTCTGTGCGGCAACATAAAGCACCAAACACACCATGCGTATAAACAAAAAATTATGCATATCATGCGACTACGTAATAACCTGAACTGCCAGCATTGAAAAATATGAATGGAAATGAATGTATCTACGTGCTTGATGTACATAGTGTATACTGGGTACTCACTCAATTATGCAAATTATAAAATAACATTATAACATTATACATGTATTGTATCACATATTGCACTATAGAGAAAACACTTGTATAATATATTGTCTATATAAAAAAATAATAAATAGAATGTATTGAAAATTAAGGTACAAAATCAACCAAAGCACATTAACATCAGTGCTATGTGTATATACAAAACACCATGCGCACCATAAATATATATGCATTATAAAGTATGTAGTGGTGAATGCATGTGCGCATGGTGTACATAGTGCATACTACAGCATAAAACAGGCTTAACTTGTGAGGATTAAGATGTATAATTAATTATAAATAGATAAATTGTCACTGTTCCCTTGATTTACGTAAAGGGTAGAAATTTCATTGCATAAAAAAGAAAAAGGAAAGTAAAAAATGAATATAGTTTATAAATGAGAATACCGTAGTCAAAAGTACAGTGGTCCCTCAAGTTACAATATTGATTGGTTTTGGGACGACCATTGTATGTTGAAACCATTGTATGTTGAGACCAGAACTATGGAAACCTGGTAATTGGTTCTAAAGGCACCAAAATGTCATCCAAAAATAGGAAAAAGTGAGAATTAAAGAAAAATAAGTAGATAACTAATATAGATAAAGCAAATCCTTACATATAAAACTAGGAAAGATCTGCTGGGAGCTGTAAATCACTGTCTATGTCAATGTTTCCCAAGCAGGGAGCCTCCCTGTTGCAAAACTACAACTCCCAGCATGCCCGGACAGCCTTTGGCTGTCCGGGCATGCTGGGAGTTGTAGTTTTGCAACAGCTGGGGGCACTCTGCTTGGGAAACACTGGCCTATGTAGAGGACAGGAGCTTCTTCAGGGTACTGTACAGTACACAGTGTCCTAATAAAGTAACATGGAGTCGCCCTTACCTGGTGTCCAAAGGAGCAGCTAATCCTGGTACAGGTAAAGAGTACAGAACATGTAATACCTCCCTGTACTGTAGTGGGCGCTACCAGACACCAGTCAGTGCATGCACTTCAGTAATACAGGGGTTTTACCAGTGAATGCCCATTCTGATTGGTCGGTTCCTCCAGCCATTGACACGTTTCACAGATCTGGCCTGTCTGTAGCATTGTATGTTGAGTCTGGTTTCAACTTACGATGGTCCAGAAAAGACCATTGTATGTTGAAACCAATGTATGCTGAGGCCATTGTAAGTTGAGGGATCACTGTATAAATAAAGGACAAAACCTGACTAATAAATGTAATATAAATCTTGACTAAAATGTAATCCAAGTGGAAACCGTGATTGTAATCTTAAAATCCAGAAAGCTTCTCTCATTCTGACTTTTTGATGCCAGTCTCCACCACGGGCAGGGCGTATTACTTTTTCAATACCCATGATTTTTAAACTTGAGATATCACCTTGGTGTACTTCTGTTATGTGTCTGAATAAACCAGACATACCTTTAGTATTGAAAGACGGAGAATGCAGGTGCTCGTAGATGCGACATGTTAATCCTCACAAGTTAAGCCTGTTTTATGCTGTAGTTTGCACCATGTACACCACGCGCACATGCATTCACCACTACATACTTTATAATGCATATATATTTATTTACTACACAAACGCATGGTGTTTTGTATATACACATAGCACTGATGTTAATGTGCTTTGGTTGATTTTGTACCTTAATTTTCAATATATTCTATTATTTTTTTTATATAGACAATATATTATACAAGTGTTTTCTCTATAGTGCAATATGTGATACAATACATGTATAATGTTATTTTATAATTTGCATAATTGAGTGAGTACCCAGTATACACTATGTACATCAAGCACGTAGATACATTCATTTCCATTCATATTTTTCAATGCTGGCAGTTCAGGTTACTACGTAGTCGCATGAAATGCATAATTTTTTATTTATACGCATGGTGTGTTTGGTGCTTTATGTTGCCGCAAAGACGCAGAAGCACGCAAGATGATAAGTTTAAGCCATCATTGTGCTAGGTATGTTTTCTAATATTTTCTTATATCTTATATATATATGTCCACAATCGGGTGCAACATAATATTTACAGACACCCACATCTTATGTCAGCATATAACGCACAGTGTGAATAACTTTGCATTTATATATAGTTATGTCGTGTTTTCCCTGAAATATGTATGTCTTTTCGCCATTTTGTTTACCATACACTTTAGTTCATCAGTAGTGATGTTGCTTTGGTATGCTGTCCATGTTCTTCTATACATATATTTATATAAAACTACGTTCGGTTCTTACCGGTACAGGTGTTCACCCAAGTAATCATTGTGCTGCTGTCTCCCCAGAACTTCCGTCATCGATGGGCGTTCCTATTTTCCATTCTGGAGTTCAGTCCATACATGACCATAGTATAAATAGGATGCATTTGGCATACTAGGTTGTGCCATGACTAAGAACCGCACGGTTCGAAACGCGTCAGCGTTTTTGCTTGCTTTTATCCTATCACTATTTTGGGTATCATTTTAATATGGTTTAATACATTTTGGATTTTATGATTTTTGGGAGCTGGAATTTTTTCAAATTTCTTTTGCCCTTTTTGCATTTTTGATACTGTTCACTTCAGGATTTGCGGCTTGGACCTGTATTCCCTGCTTCCTTCACCATCTGAAATTCCTTCCTATCCAGTGACATTTACAGGCGGTGAGCTGGTTCATTTTCTTTATTGACTTTATAGGATAGTTAAGTTAACCCTAACTCACCCCATTTATGAATGTCTGGGTTTTTGTCTAAAGTCCCATGAAAGTCTACATGACGTACGGAACCTCATTCCACAAGCTTCGCTCTGCATCTCCAGGTGAGTATGGTGGTCCAGCTGGCAAGCAGCGCCCCTCCTACAAGCTACACCCCTTCTATTATCTGCCCTTTTTATTTCAGTTAAAGGACAAAAACACAATTTTTGCCTGATACACCCACATCACAGGTCCTACAACCACAATCTCTTCCTCACAGCTCGCCCTACCTTACTCCACAAGCTCCGCATCTCCAGGTGAATGAGTCCGCTTGCAAGCCATGACCCCCCCACACAGCCAAGCCCCCTTCTATTTTCAGCCTACAATCTCTTCATCACATATCAGCCCCACCTGGGGATAGGATAAGAGGTCAGAATATTAGAAAGGGATGTGAGGACGGCATATGAGGATGGTACATAAGGTCAGAAGATGAGGACAAGATATAAGGAAAGAATATGAGGACAAGAATGTCATTATTGCTTTTCCGCTCCAACAAGGTTTAGGTAGGAAGACTGGGCAAAGCTGGGTACTCCGCTAGTTTGGTGTATAAAATTCCATAACCTGTAATATATATCATCCTAACTAAAACCTGGATTATGAAATACCTTGCCATTGAAAAGTGAAAAATGTACATGTTTAATGTGTAAGTAGTGATTATTTTGTCTATTGGGGCATAGGAATTTTTTTATATATAATTGTTGGACTTTTTCCATGAAATGTAACATGTTTATCCTTTTTTCATAGCACTTATATATCATCCTTCTTATGTGAAATCTGTTCCATCACACTGAGAAAATCTGTTTTTTTACTATTTTGAGCACACATACAGCGTTTTATAGTGTGGGCTGGATGACACGCCATTTCATTCCATTAAGGAAAACAGGTATGTACACACAATCCACCTTAGGTTGCTCATTTGGAGACCTTAGTACAAAGGAAAATTCCCTGGGTTTAAATGTGATACATTCTAACATTGTTTTCCCAAGTAATTTCAGCTAATAGGGTCTTATCATCCAAGTACAAGGAGACGGACAACTAACTATATCCAGCGTCCATCTGTAATGGGGACTGACAGGACAATCAATCCCATCACCCATTTACATGCGGCTCTTGTTATCCTACAAGACTAACAGGACATATCAAACCATCTGACATAGAAAGCCTTACAGATCTCATTCCCTGCATTTCACTTCAAAAAGTCAGGATGTTGTTATCTGACAGACAACTCTACGTCTTCCCCTTTGATACATCAAACAAGATGCAGTCTACATTCCAATGTCCATCATTCTGATAAGATGACCTGAACACGATCCACATATTTTTTTGTTTATTCACATCAGATTTAGGTTGGTCAGTGGGGAACCCATACAAGAGCTTGGTTTCCTTCTGGAACCACTATACATTTATAAGGGGGAGATTTATCAAAACCTGTCCAGAGGAAAAGTTGCCCAGTTGCCCATAGCAACCAATCAGCTCACTGCTTTCATTTTTAACAAGGCCTCTGTAAACTGAAAGTAGCGATCTGATTGGTTGCTATGGGCAACTGGTCAACTTCTCCTCTGGACAGGTTTTGATAAATCTCCCCCATAAAGTGTAGCTGGCGTTTTTTAAAGGGGTACTCTGCTGCTCAGCGTTTGGAACAAGCTGTTCTGAACACTGGAGCCGGCGCCGGGAGCTCGTGATGTCATAGCCCCGCCCCCTCATTAAGTCACGCCCCACCTCCTTAATGCAAGTCTATGGGAGGGGGCGTGACAGGCGTCACGCCCCCTCCCATAGATTTGCATTGAGGGGGCAGGGAGTGAAGTCATGAGGGGGCGGAGCTTTGACATCACGAGCTCCCGACGACGCCGTCTCCAGCGTTCGGAACAGTTTGTTCCAAACGCTGAGCAGCAGAGTACCCCTTTAAGTAGCTTTGTAGGATAAGCTGTTGTGTGTGTATATGAGGCATAGCACTACTTCTAGCTATTATATACAAATTGTATATAACATTTTTTACCAGATATCTGCTCTGCAGGTTCCATCTCAAATTTTCAGTGGTCCCTGCATCAGTGTAGACTGGCTGATATTTTATAGATCAGAAATAAAGACAATTTTCACTTGTGAGGTGCTGGATCTACTTTGTTTCTTCTGACGGGGTATATGCATCTTAACTGAGGGGAATAAGATTCTGCCAGAACCCACCTGGTAAGATTTGGGCGGTATCCATACATACTGACCCCACCAAAAAAAAATGTAATTTAACCTTTTAATGACCACTGACACTGAATATGGAGCGGGCTCAGGAACTGAGTTCAATCTCAATGTGGCGGGGGTCAGCTGTATCTTACTGCTTATACTTGCCTATTGATACTGGAATCGGACATCAGACAGATCCCGGAAGTGTACCCCTCTGCATTTGCGGCATGTGACAAAAGACAAAAGCGTTTATGCAAAAAAAATATATAATAATAACATACTTGGTATTACTGCATATGGAAATGTCTGACCTGTCAAAATATAATGTTATTGATCCCAAATAATGAATGGGATAAAAGATTAAAAAAATAAATAAATAAACAATTGCAAAATTACTAATTTTGGTGAGTGATCAAAATGTCAACCCCAAAATGGTGGCAGTAAAAACTACAGATCACATAAAAAATAGCCATCACACCACTCTGTAGGCGAAAAAAATAATAAAGGTTACAAGGGGCAGAATATGGCATTTCAAAAATAGTAAAACTTACCAAAACAATATAATATGCAGAATAAATATACCATCAGTTTTACTGCAAAGCAAATGGCTTGAAATTTTTATTTTAATTTTAGCCCACAAATATTTTTTTTCAGTTTTGAAGTACATTTTATGGTAAAATGGAGGATGTCTTTATAAAAGTACAATTGGCCCCACAAAAAACAATCCGCAGGGGGAAAAAATGTAAATTAACTGGTGCCAGAAAGTTATATGGATATATAAATTACTTATATTTTATAAATCTTAATCCTTCCAGTACTTATCAGCTGCTGTAAGTTCTTTTCTTTTTGAATTTCCTTTCTGTCTGACCACAGTGCTCTTTGCTGACACCTCTGTCCATTTTAGGAACTGTCCAGAGTAGGAGCAAATCCCCATAGTAAACCTATCCTGCTCTGGACAGTTCCTGACATGGACAGAGGTTTCAGCAGAGAGCACTGTGGTCAGACAGAAAGGAAATTCAAAAAGAAAAGAACTTCCTGTAGAGCATACAGCAGCTGATAAGTACTGGAAGGATTTTTTTTTTAAATAGTGAGTAATTCACAAATCTAAAATAAATTAAATAAATATATCACCCACGCTGGAAGATACTGTGGGCTATATTTATTTATAATTCACAAATCTGTTTAACTTTCTGGCATCAGATGATTTAAAAAAATGTTTTCCAATGGAGTACCCCTTTAAGTTAAAATTTGATGACTTTTTATAAATCTGCACATGGTTTGCTTGACTTTCCAATAGAGACAAGCAATGCTGAGCAGAAATTAATGAGCATAGCGGTATTGTCTCAGCACCCAAACCTCAACCAACCAAGGCTTCTAATATTTCACTATGATATTTTTTTCATAGTTACCCTTTCCGAAATTCCTGTTGGGCTGTGTTAAAGGGGTACTCCGTTCAAATTTATTTATTTTTTTAAATCAACTAGTGTCAGAAAGTTATACGGATTTGTAAATTACTTCTATTAAAAAATCTTAATCCTTCCAGTACTAATCAGCTGCTGTATGCTCCAGAGGAAGTTTAGTTGTTCTTTTCTGTCTGACCACAGTGCTCTCTGCTGACACCTCTGTCCATGTCAGGAACTGTCCAGAGAAGGAGAGGTTTGCTATGGGGATTTGCTCCTACTCTGGACAGTTCCTGAAATGGACAGAGGCGTCAGCAGAGAGCACTGTGGTCAGACAGAAAAGAACAACTCAACTTCCTGTTGAGCATGCAGCGGCTGATAAGTACTGGAAGGATTAAGATTTTTTTATAATAGAAGTAGTTTACTATTCTGTAGCCAGTTGATATGAAAAAAAGTGTACCCCTTTAGTTACAATTGGAAAGTTGTGCTACTAAAAGTAACAACAGAGCCCTAGCCTGATGGACACTGCTATGTAATACCTAAGGTTCACATCAATGGCCGGTACAACATTTTTTACAAAATACCGGTCAAAAAAACGCAGAATGCAGTGTATTTTTGTCCAGTCAAATAACAGACAACATGCTGTGAAACTAACAAAGCACATTAAAGTCAGTTCGGTCCGGCAGAGTCCATTGGTGTCCATCTTGCAGCAGATCCACCTCCCCATTTTTTGTTTTCTTCTGACTCCAAAGCAGATCATTAAAAAAACAGGGCTTCTGATGCATATATGAATATAGCCTTAAAGGGGTACTCCGGTGGAAAACTTTTTTTTTTTTAAATAAACTGGTGCCAGAAAGTTAAACAGATTTGTAAATGACTAATAGTAACAAAGAAAAAGGAAGTGTCACTGGTACCTTGAACCTCCTAAGACCACGAGATGGAGACGGCGTCCCGCTAGTCTGGAAATCCACCCTGGCAGCAGAGGTGCTAGGACAATAAAGACCGCAGTCACCAAATAGCAGTAAACAAAGAACAAAGGTGCCCTGCACTCACTGCTTAAATCACGGTAATCCTGCTCCCATCTCGGGTCGCGGCTCGAACACAGAGGACATGGACAGTGGAGCGCTCAGAGGCGACTGCCGGCGGTTTCACGCATAGGATTGCGGCGGTTTCACGCATAGGAATGCGCTTCATCCGGCCTCGGCCGGATGAAGCGCATTCCTATGCGTGAAACCGCCGGCAGTCGCCTCTGAGCGCTCCACTGTCCATTTTCTCCGTGTTCCAGCCGTGACCCGAGATGGGAGCAGGATTACCTGGATTTAAGCAGTGAGTGCAGGGCACCTTTGTTCTTTGTTTACTGAGATTTGAAATGACTTCTATTAAAAAATCTTAATCCTTTCAGTACTTTTTAGCAGCTGTATGCTACAGAGGAAAATCTTTATTTTTTTTAATTTCTTTTTTTGTCTTTTCCACAGTGCTCTCTGCTGACACCTGATGCCCGTATCAGGAACTGTCCAGAGCAGGAGAAAATCCCCATAGAAAACCTATGCTGCTCTAGACAGTTCCTGACACGGACAGAGGTGTCAGCAGAGAGCACTGTGGACAACACAAAAAAGAAATTCAAAAAGTAAAGATTTTCCTCTGTAGCATACAGCGGCTAAAAAGTACTAAAAGGATTAAGATTTTTTAATAGAAGTCATTTACAAATCTAGTAAAAATGGGGTGGGGGGCTCACACTATGAAAAAATGAATGTGTATCGAGGTGCCGTATGTTACACGTTAACCCTACGTGTCAAAATATCATAGAAATAATAAATGGGAATACAGACCTCTAGATACACATGGGGTGGTGTTCTGTATGAAAATAGCTGGGAATCTATGATAAATGTTAGGATAAAAATGATAGTGTTCAAGATATGATAATTACTATATGATAATTACTATATATGACCCTATATATACAATAAATATATATATATATTTATATATATATATATATATATATAATAATGCAGGCTAAGTGATAATGATAATAATGTCAATTTTAATTATTAATTATTAAATGTGTGGCTGCAGGGCCCTTGCACAGACCGCACCATCAATACAAATATTTAAATAAACTAGAAGACATAAAAAATAGATAATAAAAATAGATAATAAAAATAGATATAGGCAATTAACCCCTTAAGGACTCAGCCCATTTTGGCCTTAAGGACTCAGACAATTTAATTTTTATGTTTTCATTTTTTCCTCCTCGCCTTCTAAAAATCATAACTCTTTTATATTTTCATCCACAGACTAGTATGAGGGCTTGTTTTTTGCGCGACCAGTTGTCCTTTGTAATGACATCACTCATTATATCATAAAATGTATGGCGCAACCAAAAAACACTATTTTTGTGGGGAAATTAAAACAAAAAACGCAATTTTGCTAATTTTGGAAGGTTTTGTTTTCACGCCGTACAATTTCTGGTAAAAATGACATGTGTTCTTTATTCTGAGGGTCAATACGATTAAAATGATACCCATTATTATATACTTTTCTATTATTGTTGCGCTTAAAAAAAATCACAAACTTTTTAACCAAATTAGTACGTTTATAATCCCTTTATTTTGATGACCTCTAACTTTTTTATTTTTCCGTATAAGCGGCGGTATGGGGGCTAATTTTTTGCGCCATGATCTGTACTTTTTTTTGATACCACATTTGCATATAAAAAACTTTTAATACATTTTTTATAATTTTTTTTTAATAAAAGGTATTAAAAAAGTAGGAATTTGGGACTTTTTTTTTTTTTTTCGTTCACGCCGTTCACGACGTTCACGACGTTCACCGATCATTAACATTGTATTTTAATAGTTCGGACATTTACGCACGCGGCGATACCAAATATGTCTATTAAAAAAAATTACGCTTTTTGGGGGTAAAATAGGAAAAAACAGACGTTTTACTTTTTATTGGGGGAGGGGATTTTTCACTTTTTTTTTACTTTTACTTTTACATTTTTTTACATTTTTTTTTACACTTGAATAGTCCCCATAGGGGACTATTCATAGCAATACCATGATTGCTAATACTGATCTGTTCTATGTATAGGACATAGAACAGATCAGTATTATCGGTCATCTTCTGCTCTGGTCTGCTCGATCTCAGACCAGAGCAGGAGATGCCGGGAGCCGCACGGAGGAAGGAGAGGGGACCTCCGTGCGGCGTTATGAATGATCGGATCCCCGCAGCAGCGCTGCGGGCGATCCGATCATTCATTCAAATCGCGCACTGCCGCAGATGCCGGGATCTGTATTGATCCCGGCACCTGAGGGGTTAATGGCGGACGCCCGCGAGATTGCGGGCGTCGGCCATTGCCGGCGGGTCCCTGGCTGCGATCAGCAGCCGGGATCAGCCGCGCATGACACGGGCATCGCTCTGATGCCCGCGGTTATGCTTAGGATGTAAATGTACGTCCTGCTGCGTTAAGTACCACCGCACCAGGACGTACATTTACGTCCTGCGTCCTTAAGGGGTTAATATACACTGATATATAAAAATTGCTGGAAGTATGAGATTATCAGTCCCCAATAATAGCAGCTTGAAAGGATGGATAAATCAATGCTCAATTTATGAATGGAGGAGTTATAGTACTCAAGATAAAGTTCAAGTCCTATACAATATATGAGATCTTCCTCTGTATCATTGAAGATTTTATAGCTAGTATAGTTGAAGTTCAAGCGCTATACAGTACATAATAAAGATCCTCCGCTGTATCAGTTAGGACTTTGTTAACAGTTACCGTATTTTTCGCCCTATAGGACGCACCGGCATATAAGACGCACCCAATTTTAAAGGTGCAAAATCTAGAAAAAAAAGATTCTGCACCCAACAGTGATCTTCAACCTGCGGACCTCCAGATGTTGCAAAACTACAACTCTCAGCATGCCCGGACAGCCAACGGCTGTCCGGGCATGCTGGGAGTTGTAGTTTTGCAACATCTGGAGGTCCGCAGGTTGAAGACCACTGGATAGGAGGTAGTACTCACGTGTCCACGCCGCTCCGGGCCCGTCACCACTGCCCTGGATGTCGCTCCATCGCTGTCGCCGCGTCCACGTGCTGTCCCCGACGCTCCGGACATCTTCTTCCCCGGAATCCACGCTCTCCGTCGCCGTCATCACGTCGCTCCTATTGGATGACGGGACGGCGTGCGCAAAGACGTGATGACGTCGAAGGAGAGCGCCGCCATGCAGGGGATCCCGGCACAGAGCAGACACCGAGGAGGCAGGTAAGGTCCCTCCCGGTGTCCTGTAAGCTGTTCGGGACGCCGCGATTTCACCGCGGCGGTCCCGAACAGCCCGACTTTCGCTTCAGACGCGCCGGTCAGCTTTGATCGCCGTGTCTGAAGGGTTAATACAGGACATCACCGCGATCAGTGATATCCTGTATTAGCTGCGAGTCCCGGCCTTGATGGCCGCAGGGACCGACCCGATAGGTGTGTATTCGCCGTATAAGACGCACCGACTTTTCCCCCCCAGTTTTGGGGAAGAAAAAGTGCGTCTTATACGGCGAAAAATACGGTACTTGTAACAAGATACTTGTAGATAATGGTATCAAAATGAAGATGTATCAAAATGAAACTGAAAGTTTTTGGTGCACGGCACCGCTCACCGCTTCTACTGATGCGCTCCGATGTTCAGTGCGGTCCTTCTCCTTCCCGGGCTGGTACAGCTCGGCAGCTGGCCTGATGGAAGAGCCTGGAATCTCCCTGCGCTGGCTCTGGAACTGGAAACCGGGAGCTGGTGAATGCCATGGAGCCGGTGTAGTGCGCTGAGGGGGGGGGCTGTACTTTGGTGGTCTGGAGGCTGGCACAGATCTGCGTCTGGCCCGTATGTAGTAATGGCGAGTGCAGGTGAGCGGTGGATGCACTAGGAGGAAGGCGGAGCCGCGTCTTCGTGTTGAAATGCGCGCTCCTGGGCTAAGCAGTGGTCCCAGAATTGGGGGGTTCCAGCAGTTGCAAATAGGTTTTTGCTGGTTGGAGGTGGACTGAGTATCTCCAATGTGGGTATAGTGCCAAACGCGTTTCGGGGTGTCCCCTTCTTCAGTGGCTATATATTTATAATTTATAACAGCCACTGAAGAAGGGGACACCCCGAAACGCGTTTGACACTATACCCAAAACGCATCTGATGGTATGGTCGGTTTTAACAGTGTCGAGTGATCTTCAATAAAGTTGTTGTCGTTTTCAAGTGCTGGATCTTCCTTCTTTTCTGCATATTGTGTGCCTTGCCGGGCACAGGTCCATGCACTGCATCGGAGTGGTGAGCTGGATTTCTACATTTTATATAATATATATGAATGATTTTATGATAATTTAAAGCTATTTGGACAGGCCTCTCTAAGTACCAGAGTTGTTTAATGAAGATACAATAGGAAACACTTAACACTGATATCTGTGATGCTGTGCTGTGGTAAGGCTGGGTTCACATCACGTTTTCTCCCATATGCAGTGGCGTAGCTAGAGGTCGCAAAGGTCTCCATCGCGACCGGGCCCCTGAACACAGGTGCTTTAGCCTCAAACCGCATACGGCAGGGGGGGAGCTGAAACCTCACGCTCCCGTATGCCTTTCTATGTGCTCCCGTATGTAATTCATTTCAAGAGCCGACCGCAGTGAAACGTTCGGTCCAGTTGGCTCATTTTTGCGCCGTATGCGCTTTTACAACCTTACCTAAAACCGTGGTTGACCGTGGTTTCAATGCGGTCATCTCTTGAAATGAATTACATACGGGAGCACATAGAAAGGCATACAGGAGCGCGAGGTTTCAGCTCCCCCCTGCCGTATGCGCTCTCGTATGGGAGAAAACGTAATGTGAACCAGCCCTCAAGCTGGGTTCACATCACGTTTTCGCCATACTGTTTTCAATACATTTTTCTAAAGAAAACCGTATGGCAAAAAAACGGATGGAACAGTATGGGAAAAAGTAAACCGTATGAGTTTTTAAACAGTATACTGTTTTTAAAAGTGCATACAGGTCCATCCGTTTTTATAATTTTAAAAAAACATACGTTTTTGATAATTTTGTCCATTTCTAATGGGAGGGGTGTTGGGTGGGGACTTTAGGATGCAAATGCGCATGTGCAAAGTAAAAACGTATACGGTTTCCCGTATGTAATTGTATACATGTGTGCTTCCCATTGACGTCCATGTGAAAAGAAACTTATGCGTTTGCAGTACGGTTTTTAAACCAGAGTCAAAACCGTAGTTGACCACTTTTTTGTCTCCGTTTTAAAAACCGTACTGCAACCGCATACGTTTTTTTTTTTAACATGGACGTCAATGGGAAACGCACATGTATACAGTTCCATACGGTAAACCGTATACGGTTTTTGCTTTGCGCATGCGCATTTGAATCCTAAAGTCCCCACCCAACACCCCTCCCATTAAAAATGGACAAAATTTTTTTTTTTAATTTATAAAAACGGACGGAACTGTATGCACTTTTAAAAACCTAAGGCTGGGTTCACAGCAAATTTTTGCCATACAGTTCTCAATCAGTTTTTCTAAAGAAAATCGTATGACAAAAAACAGATGGAACCGTATGGGAAAAAGTAAACCGTATGCGTTTTTTAAACTGTATACTGTTTTTAAAAGTGCAAACAGTTCTCTGTTTTTATTTTTAATGGGAAGGGTGTTGGGTGGGGACTTTAGGATGCAAATGCGCATGTGCAAAGTAAAAACCGTATACTGTCACGTCTTCGTGTTGAAATGCGCGCTCCTGGGCTAAGCAGTGGTCCCAGAATTGGGGGGTTCCAGCAGTTGCAAATAGGTTTTTGCTGGTTGGAGGTGGACTGAGTATCTCCAATGTGGGTATAGTGCCAAACGCGTTTCGGGGTGTCCCCTTCTTCAGTGGCTATATATTTATAATTTATAACAGCCACTAAAGAAGGGGACACCCCAAACGCGTTTGGCACTATACCCAAAACGCATCTGATGGTATGGTCGGTTTTAACAGTGTCGAGTGATCTTCAATAAAGTTGTTGTCGTTTTCAAGTGCTGGATCTTCCTTCTTTTCTGCATATTGTGTGCCTTGCCGGGCACAGGTCCATGCACTGCATCGGAGTGGTGAGCTGGATTTCTACATTTTATATAATATATATGAATGATTTTATGATAATTTAAAGCTATTTGGACAGGCCTCTCTAAGTACCAGAGTTGTTTAATGAAGATACAATAGGAAACACTTAACACTGATATCTGTGATGCTGTGCTGTGGTAAGGCTGGGTTCACATCACGTTTTCTCCCATATGCAGTGGCGTAGCTAGAGGTCGCAAAGGTCTCCATCGCGACCGGGCCCCTGAACACAGGTGCTTTAGCCTCAAACCACATACGGCAGGGGGGAGCTGAAACCTCACGCTCCCGTATGCCTTTCTATGTGCTCCCGTATGTAATTCATTTCAAGAGCCGACCGCAGTGAAACGTTCGGTCCAGTTGGCTCATTTTTGCGCCGTATGCGCTTTTACAACCTTACCTAAAACCGTGGTTGACCGTGGTTTCAATGCGGTCGGCTCTTGAAATGAATTACATACGGGAGCACATAGAAAGGCATACAGGAGCGCGAGGTTTCAGCTCCCCCCCTGCCGTATGCGCTCTCGTATGGGAGAAAACGTAATGTGAACCAGCCCTCAAGCTGGGTTCACATCACGTTTTCGCCATACTGTTTTCAATACATTTTTCTAAAGAAAACCGTATGGCAAAAAAACGGATGGAACAGTATGGGAAAAAGTAAACCGTATGAGTTTTTAAACAGTATACTGTTTTTAAAAGTGCATACAGGTCCATCCGTTTTTATAATTTTAAAAAAACATACGTTTTTGATAATTTTGTCCATTTCTAATGGGAGGGGTGTTGGGTGGGGACTTTAGGATGCAAATGCGCATGTGCAAAGTAAAAACGTATACGGTTTCCCGTATGTAATTGTATACATGTGCGCTTCCCATTGACGTCCATGTGAAAAGAAACTTATGCGTTTGCAGTACGGTTTTTAAACCAGAGTCAAAACCGTAGTTGACCACTTTTTTGTCTCCGTTTTAAAAACCGTACTGCAACCGCATACGTTTTTTTTTAACATGGACGTCAATGGGAAACGCACATGTATACAGTTCCATACGGGAAACCGTATACGGTTTTTGCTTTGCGCATGCGCATTTGAATCCTAAAGTCCCCACCCAACACCCCTCCCATTAAAAATGGACAAAATTTTTTTTTTTAATTTATAAAAACGGACGGAACTGTATGCACTTTTAAAAACCTAAGGCTGGGTTCACAGCAAATTTTTGCCATACAGTTCTCAATCAGTTTTTCTAAAGAAAATCGTATGACAAAAAACAGATGGAACCGTATGGGAAAAAGTAAACCGTATGCGTTTTTTAAACTGTATACTGTTTTTAAAAGTGCAAACAGTTCTCTGTTTTTATTTTTAATGGGAGGGGTGTTGGGTGGGGACTTTAGGATGTAAATGCGCATGTGCAAAGTAAAAACCGTATACTGTTTCCTGTATGGAACCGTATACATGTGCGTTTCCCATTGACGTCCATGTTAAAAAAAAAACATGGTTGACCGTATACGTTTTTCACTTTGGACATGCACATTTGCATCCTAAAGTCCCCACCCAACACCCCTCCTATTAAAAATGAACAAAATTTTCAAAAACATGTTTTTTTTTTTTTTATAAAAACTGACGGAACAGTATACGGTTTTAAAACGCATACGGTTTACTTTTTCCCATGCTGTTTCATCCGTTTTTTTGTTTTTTGCATTTTTTTGCCATACGGTTTTCCTTAGAAAAACTGATTGAAAACAGTATGGCAAAAATGTGGTGTGAACCCAGCCTTACCTAAAAGCATTTCCACTGAAACGTCCATTGATATGTGTACTTACCCCGGACTGCCACTAGATGGTGATATCATCCAGCTAAAAATGCAGGTCATTGTTTAAGTAGCACTTAGAAGACAGATAATGACATAACCACTTTCACATCAATTTAGTTTTATCGTACCTGCTTGTCAAATAGTATAATTAGTTTCCACATTTGCTCAGCAATGTTGGGAAGCCCCACAGAAAATGAATGAAGCCCTGGCTGCACATATACGGTGCACTCCTTTCGTTTTGTGGTACAAAACATCTTACGCCTCAAAAAGTTCATTTTACAATTGTTTTATTTCCCCCACGCGTTCCGTCAATGAGTGACTTCCTCAGGAGTGACACTCCTGAGGAAGTCACTCAGTGACGGAACGCGTGGAGGTTTTTCGGACCGGGCATATGGGTGACATTTGCTCCCACTTCATGCAGGCTTTGCCTCCTATCTGACCTCACATATTTATTTCTTGCTGGCATCTTTAGTTCATTTAATATATATATATATATATTTTATAAATATTGGTTGCTTGGCACTTTATTCCCAGATGAACCGCATGTCATTGTCTGATATCTATTGTGATACCTTTATATATAGGTTTAATTTGCACATGACACTTTACGGTTAGTTTGTGTGATTTAGGTCAGACGGGGGCAATTTGTACTGCAATTATTCTTATTTTGGTAGGTGAGCCACATTGTTTCAGCCCTGGTCTGGATGAGACATATACCTTGTCTCATGTGTGTGGTGCGGCCCGTTATGGGCCTTTTTAAGTGGTTTTAATTTATTTTTCTGTGTCTGTCATTATTGTTGTTTTTTCTGCTATGTCAATCATGTGCTCCTAATAAAGATAGTTATATTTTTGCATTCATTGAATACCCTCGGTGTGCTACCATTTGTACATTATTTCTGGGTTTGTTGTAGTGTTGGCTTTATTTAATGTTGGTTAAGCACCCAGGTTTATTTATATCTTTCTAGCTGAGCCCCCCCCCCCCCCTTTCCCTCTTGTACATTTATGTCATGGACATGACTGCGAGCACCGGACCGGTGTTCGCGTCATGCGCGGAAGGTCCCGGCTACTATCATCAGCCAGGGACCCACCGGTAGTGGCGGACATCAGCGATCGCGCTGATGTCCGCCATTAACTCCTCAGATGCCGTGATCAATACAGATCACGGAATCTGTGGCAGTGCGGCACTTAATATGGATGATGGGATCGCCCGCAGCGCTGCCTCAGGGATCCGATCATCCAGCATGGCGGCCGGAGGTCCCCTCACCTGCCTCCGTCTGTCTCCAGGGATCTTCTGCTCTGGTCTGAGATCGAGCAGACCAGAGCAGAAGATGACCGATAATACTGAGCAGTGCTGTGTCCTATACATAGCAATGAACAGTATTAGCAATCAAATGATTGCTATAGATAGTCCCCTATGGGGACATATACAGTGTAAAAAAAAAAAGTTAAAATATAAGAAAAGTCCCCTCCCCCCCAAAAAAATTTAAAACGTCCCTTTTTTCCCATTTTACCCTTAAACAGCGTAAAAAAGAAAAAAAAAAAAACATATTTGATATTGCCAAAATTGCGTAAATGTCCGAACCATCAAAGTATAATGTTAATTATCCCGTATGGTGAATGGCATAAATGTAAAAAAAAAATCCCAAATTGTCACATCATATACCATAAAAATTTTATAAAAATTGTATTAAAACTTTTATACGCGCAAATGGGGTATCAATAAAAAGTACAGATCACAGAGCAAAAATTAGCCCTCATACCGCCGCTTATACGGAAAAATTTAAAAGTTATAGGTCGTCAAAATAGGGGGATTTTAAACGTGCTAATTTGGTTAAAAAGGTTGAGATTTTTTTAAAGCCGCACAATAATAGAAAAGTATGTAATTATGCGTATCATTTTAATCGTATAAAGAAAACATGTCATTTTTCATGTAAATTGTACAGCGTGAAAACGAAACCTTTGAATATTTTCAAAATTGATTTCTTTTCACTTTCTCCACACAAATAAAAAAAATTTGGTTGCGCCATATATTTTATGGTAAAATGAGTGATGTCATTACAGAGGACAACTGGTCGCGCAAAAAACAAGCCCTCATCATCGTCTGTGGATGAAAATATGAGTTATGAGTTTTAGAAAGTGAGGAGGAAAAAACGAAAATGCATAAATAAAATTGGCATTCTGTGCAGAATTTATGAATGTTAAAAAACAAATTATGTATTTTAAATCTGCAGTTGCAGATATTTCTGAAGTGGACTTTGACTTTCCTATTTGGTCAATGAAAAAAAAACCTTAATAAATCCACCATGTATCTGTGACAATAATTGACGTGTAAAAGAAATTTCTTAAAATCTCATTCAAACTGCTGTTACTGTAATCTGCTGCAGATTTTCTAAATAATAATCCGCTGTGGAAATTTTACAGCAGCCTTGGACAAGAATCACAACTTGTGACAGATAGATATGAGATAGATAGATAGATAGATAGATAGATAGATAGATAGATAGATAGATAGAAGATAGATATGAGATAGATGATAGATATGAGATAGATAGATAGACATGAGATAGATAGATATGAGATAGATAGATATGAGATAGATAGATATGAGATAGATAGATATGAGATAGATGAAAGACAGAAATGAGATAGATATGAGATAGATAGATAGATAGACATGAGATAGATAGATATGAGATAGATAGATAGATATGAGATAGATAGATATGAGATAAATAAATAGATATGAGATAGATAGATAGATATGAGATAGATAGATATGATAGAGTAGATAGATAGATAGATAGATAGATATGATAGAGTAGATAGATAGATATGAGATAGATAGATAGAAAGATTGATAGATAGATATGAGATAGATAAGTATGAGATAGATAGATAGATAGATAGATATAAGATAGATAGATAGACAGAACACAGCAGTACACTGCTAGCACAAAGATATATATATATGAAATATGAAATGCTATATTGCTTTAATGAAAAGTTGAGGTGCTTGGCTTACCATTTGGCCAAATAGTTTGTACCATCCCACCACGATGAGGTGACCTCATTGGGACGGACCCTACACTATGAATGTGCCTCTGAGCATTCAGTAACCAGGCTTGTAAGGTCTGGGACATCCATCATATTTCATATATATCTTTGTGCTAGCAGTGTACTGCTGTATTCTCCTGCTTGTGTATATTTAGCCTAGCAGCGTGCACCTGTATGCTGTGTCCATGCAATAGATGTGTATCAGTATGTGCTGGCCAACTTATCCTTTTTTGTATTGCACATATGGGGGGAGTGGCTACCTCCATGCTGGTTCCTGCTCCCCACCCATCTTATAAGGTGCTTGATGTCTCAGACCTTACAAGCCTGGTGACTGACTGCTCAGAGGCACATTCATTGTGGAGGGTCCGTCCCAATGAGGTCACCTTATCGTGGTGGGATGGTACAAACTATTCGGCCAAACGGTAAGCAAAGCACCTCAACTTTTCATTTTTCATTTTTTATAGCAAAATAGCATTTCATATTTCATATATATCTTTGTGCTAGCAGTGTGCTGCTGTATTCTCCTGTTTGTGTATACAGTCACGGCTGTAAATGTTGGCACCCCTGAAATTTTTCAAGAAAATGAAGTATTTCTCACAGAAAAGGATTGCAGTAACACATGGTTTGCTATACACATGTTTATTCCTTTTGTGTGTATTGGAACTAAACTAAAAAAGGGAGGAAAAAAAGCAAATTGGACATAATGTCACCAAACTCCAAAAATGGTCTGGACAAAATTATTGGCACCCTTTCAAAGTTGTGGAGAAATCAGATTGTTTCAAGCATGTGATGCTCCTTTAAACTCGCCTGGGGCAAGTAAAAGGTGTGGGCAATATAAAAATCACACCTGAAAGCAGATAAAAAGGAGAGAAGTTCACATAGTATTTGCATTGTTTGTCTGTGTGTGCCACACTAAGCATGGACAACAGAAAGAAGAGAAGAGAACTGTCTGAGGACTTGAGAACCAAAATTGTGGAAAAATATCAACAATCTCAAGGTTACAAGTCCATCTCCAGAGATCTAGATTTGCCTTTGTCCACAGTGCGCAACACATGGCACTGTAGCTAATCTCCCTGGGCATGGATGGAAGAGAAAAATTGATGAAAGGTGTCAACGCAGGATAGACCGGATGGTGGATAAGCAGCCCCAACCAAGTTCCAAAGATATTCAAGCTGACCTGCAGGCTCAGGGAGCATCAGTGTCAGTGTGAACTATCCCTCAACATTTAAATGAAATGAAACACTATGGCAGGAGATCCAAGAGGACCCCACTATGGAGGAGACCCAGGAGGACCCCACTGCTGACACAGAGACATAAAAAAGCAAGACTACATTTTGCCAAAATGAACTTGAGTAAGCCAAAATCCTTCTGGGAAAATGTCTTGTGGACAGATGAGACCAAGATAGAGCTTTTTGGTAAAGCACATCATTCTACTGTTTACTGAAAACAGAATGAGGCCTACAAAGAAAGGAACACAGTACCTACAGTGAAATATGGTGGAGGGTCAATGATGTTTTGTGGTTGTTTTGCTGCCTCTGGCACTGGGGGCCTTGAATGTGTACAAGGCATCATGAAATCTGAGGATTACCAACAGATTTTGGGTCGCACTGTACAGCCCAGTGTCAGAAAGCTGGGTTTACATCCGAGATCTTGGGTCTTCCAGCAGGACAATGACCCCAAACATACGTCAAAAAGCTCCCAGAAATGGATGGTAACAAAGCGCTGGAGAGTTCTGAAGTGGCAGCAATGAGTCCAGATCTAAATCCCATTGATCACCTGTGGAGAGATCTTAAAATTGCTGTTGGGAAAAGGTGTCTTCCAATAAGAGAAACCTGGAGCAGTTTGCAAAGGAAGAGTGGTACAACATTCCGGCTGAGAGGTGTAAGAAACTTATTGATGGTTATAGGAAACGACTGATTTCAGTTATTTTTTCCAAAGGGCGTGCAACCAAATATTAAGTTAAGGGTGCCAATAATTTTGTCCAGACCATTTTTATAGTTTGGTGTGAAATTATGTCCAATTTGCTTTTTTCCTCCCTTTTTTGGTTTAGTTCCAATACACACAAAGGGAATAAACACGTGTATAACAAAACATGTTACTGCAATCCTTTTCTGTGAGAAATACTTGATTTTCTTGAAAATTTTCAGTGGTGCCAACATTAACGGCCATGACTGTAGATAGATATCCTCACGCCCTTCATGGCAACATATGACACACATAACTCCACTATATATATAATTAAGACAGTGACAGCTGAGCCTTTTTCCCCCAAGTCTTTGGTTGTATTTCATGATGATTTTAATGTGTCACTTACAGCCAGACAGTTCTAACCAGGGACGTAACAATGTATTTACAGGTCGCTTCCTTAAACACTATTTACTCAACATAACAAAATAAACTGCAATTTGTTATAGGTTGTGATTTTTTTTTTTCATTCTTTTCCTTTCTTTTTCCAAAACATTTTATAAATAGTTTCATACAACAAAATGTATACAAAGCAATTAGAGAGGAGCGAACTTACAGTAAATTCGATTCGTCACGAACTTCTCGGCTCGGCAGTTGATGACTTTTCCTGCATAAATTAGTTCAGCTTTCCGGTGCTCCGGTGGGCTGGAAAAGGTGGATACAGTCCTAGGAGACTCTTTCCTAGCAATGTATCCACCTTTTCCAGCCCACCGGAGCACCTGAAGGCTGAACTAATTTACGCAGGATAAGTCATCAACTGCCGAGCCGAGAAGTTCGTGACAAATCGAATTTACTGTAAGTTCGCTCGTCTCTAAAAGCAATTCATGAGACGTTCTATACAAATGCATATCAGTAAAAAATGCTGTTAATTAAATACATGTTAAGCCTCCGTTTTCTATGTTAAAAGTTTATTGTTGCAAAACAAAAACAAAAAACAACACCAAGGGAGATGTCAGTTTTAAGCAGGATTGACATGCTGAGAGTTGTAGTTGACATGCTGGGCATTGTAGTTGAATGCTGGGAGTTGTCCCTGATATTTTCTTAATCCATGTCAACCAAGATGATTGATCTCCAACCCTTGGTTTTCCGATTGCTGCAAAAGTACAACTCTCAGCATGCTCTAACACAGGGTTTCCCAACTGGGGTGCCTCCAGCTGTAGCAAAACTACAACTCCCAGCATGCCCGGACAGCCAAAGGCTGTCCGGGCTTGCTGGGAGTTGTAGTTTTGCAACAGCTGGAGGCACCCTGGTTGGGAAACTCTGCTCTAACAGCTGACATGCTGCGAGTATGGCCAAGATAGTATTGTCAGGAGTATGGCCAAGATTGTATCTGGCTCCCAATGGTCTTGTAGCTGCCTATTTTTTTTGGCCCACTGCTAAAATCTCACAAAAACTACAGGGCATTTAAAGGGGTACTCCAGTGAAAACCTTTTTTCTTTTAAATCAACTGGTGCCAGAAAGTTAAACAGATTTGTAAATTACTTCTATTAAAAAATCTTAATCCTTCCTGTACTTATTAGCTGCTGAATACTACAGAGGAAGTGCTCTTTGCTGACGTCATTATAATAATAACTCTATATTTATTGTTGTCCTTAGTGGGATTTGAACCCAAGGCCCCAGCACTGCAAGGCAGCAGTGCTAACCACTGAGCCACCATGCTGCCCTTAGCATACATCTGCTATGGACGGTTGCTAAAATGGACAGAGATGTCAGCAGAGAGCACTGTGGTCGTGATGTCATCAGTGTTCCAAAAATAAAGGAATTTCCTCTGTAGCATTCAGCAGCTAATAAGTACTGGAAGGATTAATATTTTTTAATAGAAGTAATTTACAAATATATTTAACTTTCTGGCACCAGTTGATTTAAAAGAAAAAAGGTTTTCACCGGAGTATCCCTTTAATGGCAGAGAATGCCCACACAATATTGGTATATATTAGTATATAACACTTCTTCAGCCGACAACTATTCTTGCTGACTCCCCTCATGTATATGTATGCATGACTCAGTTGAGCGTGCTTGTGTTCCTAGTAGAAAAAGGGGAATAGGCTGATGCCAGACACAACTTGAGGCAGCTTTATCTTCCTTGAGAACAAAAGGATAGGACATCCAGAAATCCAACTATAAGGCCATGTTCACACGGGCAAAAAATGTGCAGAATATTGTTTTTTCCGCCAGACACTCTGCACATTTGCTTGTTTTGGTGGCGCTAGGACCGGTCAGAAATGTGATGTCTTCATAGACAACAATGCATTTCCAAGCGGAATCCGCAGAAACTTTGAACAGGTTCAATAGGGGGAGATTTATCAAAACCTATGGAGAGGCAAAGCTGCCCAGTTGCCCATAGAAACCAATCAGATCGCTTCTTTCATTTTTCACAGGCCTTGTTAAGAATGAAAGAAGCGATCTGATTGGTTGCTATGGGCAACTTTGCCTCTCCATAGGTTTTGATAAATCTCCCCCAATGTTTCTGCGGATGCTGGAATCGAGATTTCCACGGCTGCTTCGGAAATTCCGCTGTGTGCACAGTGCAGCAGAATCCCATTGAAATCAGCGGATTTCAGTACAGAAATTCTGCTATGTGAAGATAGCCTTTAAGGGGTACTCCGGTGGAAAACATTTTTTTTTTTTTTAAATCAACTGGTGCCAGAAAGTTAAACAGATTTGTAGATTACTTCTATTAAAAAAATCTTTACCCTCCCAGTACTTATCAGCTATATAGTACAGAGGAAATTGTTTTCTTTTTTGATTTCTTTTTTGTCTTGTCTACAGTGCTCTCTGCTGACACCTGATGCCCGTATCAGGAACTGTCCAGAGCAGGAGAAAATCCCCATTGCAAACCTTTACTACTCTGGACAGTTCCTAACACGGACAGAGGTGTCAGCAGAGAGCACTGTGGACAAGACAAAAAAGAAATTCAAAAAGAAAATAATTTCCTCTGTAGCATACAGCCGTTAATAAGTACTGGAAGGATTAAGATTTTTTTAATTAAAGTAATTTACAAATCTGTTTTATCTTTCTGGCACCAGTTCATAAAAAAAATGTTTTCCACGGAGTACCCCTTTAATCAGCCTCCCATACACCTTAAATGCCCAAATGGGTTGGGACAACATTTATCTAATGTGTATGACCAGCAAAATGACCAGAGACTGTTCCCTATAGTTTGCAGGAAGCTGGTTGTCCCATCTCGGCTCTTCCGGATTTTCAGGCCAGCTGCTGCGCGCTTGAAGAAGACAGAAGTGGACGTAACTTGGGTACATCCCTATGACTTTAATGTGAGTTGCACAAATGGCGTAGCTCCGCAGGCTACACTGTTTGCGTAACTCCGGGAGTTACATAGGCAGCTTAGCTCACGAGGCTATGCCATTTGCGCAATTCCCTTTATAGTCAATAGGAGTTTATGCAAATTGCGTAACTTCTGGCAATTCTGTAGACCGCTTGCTTCAGCAGAGTACTATGAAGTTTCTGTGTTTGAATGTGTATCCTCACCACAACACTGTAGTTACCCTTTAATGGCCCAAATGTATATGTTTACTTTCTCTGACTCAATAGTGGAGCAGAAAACGCTGTAAAATCTAAAAAAATTAAGAAAACATGCAGGAAATGTCCAGAATGTTTTCACTAGCTGACATGGCCTGTGCCATTAAAGTCAACAGGGCCCCTGGCTGTACGTGCATCACATTCGTTTACATGTACATGACATACAGTATATCAGCTAATCGTAATGTGAACCCAGACTAAGTGACAAGTGGACATGCAGTAATACGAAATCTTCCTCAATCTGTCAAAATTTGGAAATTGTAAAGTGCTGCGGAATCTTTTGGCACTAATTAAATAAATATTATTATCTGTCATATGAATCATCATTAAAAGAAGTCTATAGTATGATCGGCAATCAGGGTTTGTATTTCCCTGTTTGTTTTTAGTTGTTTTTGACGGCAGACGGTAGGCGCTCCATTCATTTCTATGGGAGTGCCGAAAAGATGCTTCCATAGAAATTAATTAAGTGCATGCCGTCTACCGATACACGTCACGTGCTCCTCAATCAGAGAGCCAGGGGCAAGGGGGGGTGGGGTAGCGGTTGGACCCCCCATGATCAGCTACTTATACCGTATCCCAAGGATAGGGGATGAGTTAATTTTCGCTGGATTTCTTCTTTAAAGGCTATGGACACCTTTAAAGAGTGTCTTATTGATCATTATAAATTTATAAATAGTCTTTTTTTTTTATTTCCTACCGTTCAGCTGCTGCTAAAAGAAAAATAAGATACATTTGTTAGATATAGCAGCATGGAGGGATTTCCACATCAGCTCAGACTGTAGAAAGATAGGAGAACATGAAGGACATCTCACACAGGCTGTACTGTAGATATGGAGGAAAACAGATATGAGACAGTTTTCACCACATGGGCTGTGTATAAGTCTAGGGGAAAAAAAGAGCAGCCACAGCAAACTGTAGAGGCTGTACAAGAAAAACAGAGAGTTTTACAGCATGCAGGAAGGGCAGCTCACATCAATTGTAAATAGGGAGGAAAGCGTATACAAGGCAGTATAAACCACATGGGCTGTGTACTTGTGTAGAGAGAAAACACAGCAACCACAGCAAACTGTTAAGGTTATAGAAGAGAAACTAAGCAACATTTTTAAAGGGGTATTCCATGTTAAAAGATGTATACCTTCAGCTATTCCCTTGGTTAACTTTAGCAGCTCTATAGACAATGATTGGGGTTGCGGGGCCTTTTTGCGGAGTACCAGCAGTCCAATCCCTCATGATCTGATATGTATTCCCAATCCCCCCATTCAAGACCAATAAGTACAAAGCAATAATTAAAAAATTATTTTCAAAGGTGCCTATAGCCTTTAAGTTTGATTCTATTATAATCATTTAAAATAGATGACTGTTTATTCATACATCAATTACATAGAGGTTTTTTTAAGGAAACCAAGCATCAAATTTTACCATATATAACAATTGGCAACACGTCAGCGTTCCGCTCGGTCTGCTTTGCAATGACGTGGGCCGTCAATCAATTTGAGGCAATGGGACCCTGGTAAGTATAAGCCCCACTCAGGGGGCTACTGACAGGGCGGCCGTTATAACTTTATATCTTCACCTTCCCTGCTGGCAAAAATATTTCCTCGGGATGTTGGGGATAAAGATTTTACCATAAATACCACATTTCCAAGCGTTATACAGTCATGGTCGTAAATGTTGGCACCCCTGACATTTTTTAAGAAAATTAAGTATTTTCACAGAAAAGGATTGCAGTAACACATTTTGCTATACACATGTTTCTTCCCTTTGTGTGTATTGGAAATAAACCAAAAAAGGGAGGAAGAAAAGAAAATTGGACATAATCTCACACCAAACTCCAAAAATGGCCTGGACAAAATTATTGGCACCCTTAACTTAAAGGGGTATTCCAGGGAAAAAACTTTTTTTTAAATATAAACTGGCTACAGAAATTTAAACAGATTTGTAAATTACTTCTATTAAAAAATCTTAATCCTTCCAGTAGTTATCAGCTGCTGAAGTTGAGTTGTTCTTTTCTTTCTGACCTTCTGACCACAGTGCTCTCTTCTGACAACTCTGCTTGTCTCAGGAACTATCCGAAGCGTTAGGAGGTTTGGGGGGGGGGGGATTTGCTCCTTCTCTTTACAGTTCCTGAGACAAGCAGGGGTGTCAGCAGAGAGCACTGTTGTCAGACAGAAAAAGAACAGCCAGTTGATATATATATATATATATATATATATATATATATAACAATTTTTTCCTGGAATACCCCTTTAATATTTGGTTGCACACCCTTTGGAAAAAAATAACTGAAATCAGTGGCTTCCTATAACCATCAATAAGCTTCTTACACCTCTCAGCCGGAATGTTGGACCACTCTTCCTTTGTAAACTGCTCCAGGTCTCTTATTGGAAGGCGCCTTTTTCCTAACAGAAATTTTAAGATCTCTCCACAGGTGATCAATGGGATTTAGATCTGGACTCATTGCTGCCACTTCAGAACTCTCCAGCGCTTTGTTGCCATCCATTTCTGGGGGCTTTTTGACGTATGTTTGGGGTCATTGTCCTACTGGAAGACCCAAGATCTTGGACGCAAACCCAGCTTTCTGACACTGGGCTGTACAGTGAGACCCAAAATCCATTGGTAATCCTCAGATTTCATGATGCCTTGTACACATTCAAGGCACCCAGTGCCAGAGGCAGCAAAACAATCCCAAAGCATCATTGAACCTCCACCATATTTCACTGTAGATCCTGTGTTCTTCTTTGTAGGCCTCATTCCATTTTCAGTAAACAGTAGAATGATGTGCTTCACCAAAAAGCTCTAACTTTGGCAAAATGTAGTCTTGCTTTTTTATGTTTGTGTCTACAGTGAGATCCTCCTGGGTCTCCTGCCATAGAGCCTCTTTTCATTTAAATGTGGACGGATAGTTCGCACTCACACTGATGCTCCCTGAGATTGCAGGACATCTTTGGAACTTGTTTGGGGCTGCTTATCCACCATCCGGACTATCCAGAGTTGACATCTTTCATCACTTTTTCTCCTCCGTCCATGCCCAGGGAGATTATCTACAGTGCCATGGGTTGCAAACTTCTTGATAATGTTGCGCACTGTGGACAAAGGCAAATCTAGATCTCTGGAGATGGACTTGTAACCTTGAGATTGTTGATATTTTTCCACAATTTTGGTTCTCAAGTCCTCAGACAGTTCTCTTCTGCTCTTTCTGTTGTCCATTCTTAGTGTGGCACACACAGACACACAATGCAAAGACTAAGTGAACTTCTCTCCTTTTTATCTGCTTTCAGGTGTGATTTCTATGTTGCCCACACCTATTACTTGCCCCGTGTAAGTTTAACCCCTTAAGGACCAGACCATTTTACACCTTAAGGACCGGAGCGTTTTTTGCAATTCTGACCACTGTCACTTTAAACATTAATAACTCTGGAATGCTTTTAGTTATCATTCTGATTCCGAGATTGTTTTTTCGTGACATATTCTACTTTAACTTAGTGGCAAAATTTTATGGTAACTTGCATCCTTTCTTGGTGAAAAATCCCCAAATTTGATGAAAAAAATGAAAATTTTGCATTTTTCTAACTTTGAAGCTCTCTGCTTGTAAGGAAAATGGATATTCAAAATATATTTTTTTGGGTTCACATATACAATATGTCTACTTTATGTTTGCATCATAAAATTTATGAGTTTTTACTTTTGGAAGACACCAGAGGGCTTCAAAGTTCAGCGGCAATTTTGAAATTTTTCACAAAATTTTCAAACTCACTATTTTTCATGGACCAGTTCAGGTTTGAAGTGGATTTGAAGGGTCTTCATATTAGAAATACCCCATAAATGACCCCATTATAAAAACTACACCCCCCAAAGTATTCAAAATGACATTCAGTAAGCGTATTAACCCTTTAGGTGTTTCACAGGAATAGCAGCAAAGTGAAGGAGAAAATTCTAAATCTTCATTTTTTACACTCGCATGTTCTTGTAGACCCAATTTTTGAATTTTTGCAAGGGGTAAAAAGGAGAAAATTTTTACTTGTATTTGAAACCCAATTTCTCTCGAGTAAGCACATACCTCATATGTCTATGTAAAGTGTTCAGCAGGCGCAGTAGAGGGCTCAGAAGGGAAGGAGCGACAAATGGTTTTTGGGGGGCATGTCACCTTTAGGAAGCTCCTATGGTGCCAGGACAGCAAAAAAAAACACATGGCATACCATTTTGGAAACTAGACCCCTCGGGGAACGTAACAAGGGGTAATGTGAACCTTAATACCCTACAGGTGTTTCACGACTTTTGCATATGTGAAAAAAAACAATTTTTTTTTACCTAAAATGCTTGGTTTCACAAAATTTTTACATTTTTAAAAAGGGTAATAGCAGAAAATACCCTCCAAAATTTGTAACACAATTTCTCCCGAGTACGGCGATACCCCATATGTGACCCTAAACTGTTGCCTTGAAATACGACAGGGCTCCAAAGTGAGAGCGCAATGCGCATTTGAGGCCTAAATTAGGGATGCATAGGGGTGGACATAGGGGTATTCTACGCCAGTGATTCCCAAACAGGGTGCCTCCAGCTGTTGTAAAACTCCCAGCATGCCCGGACAGTCAGTGGCTATCTGGCAATACTGGGAGTAGTTGTTTTGCAACAGCTGGAGGCTCTGTTTTGGAAACAGTGGCGTACCAGACGTTTTTCATTTTTATTGCGGAGGGGGGCTGTGTAGGGGTATGTGTATATGTAGTGTTTTTTACTTTTTATTTTATTTTTTGTTAGTGTAGTGTAGTGTTTTTAGGGTACAGTTGCACGGGCGGGGGTTCACAGTAGTTTCTTGCTGGCAGTTTGAGCTGCGGCAGAAAATTTGCAGCAGCTCAAACTTGCAGCCGGATACTTACTGTAAACCTCCGCCCATGTGAGTGTACCCTGTACGTTCACATTGGGGGGGGAGGGGAGAAACATCCAGCTGTTGCAAAACTACAACTCCCAGCATGTACGGTCTATCAGTGCATGCTGGGAGTTGTAGTTTTGCAACAGCTGGAGGCACACTGGTTGTGAAACACCGAGTTTGGTAACAAACTCAGTGTTTTGCAACCAGTGTGCCTTCAGCTGTTGCAAAAGCTACAACCCCCAGCATGTACGGGCAGCGGAAGGGCATGCTGGGTCTTGTAGTTATGCAACAGCTGGAGGCATACTACTTTGGCTGGGGATGCTGGGGATTGTAGTTATGCAACAGCTCGAGACACACTGGTTTGCTACTTAACTCAGTGTGCCTTCAGCTGTTGCAAAACTACAACTCTCAGCAGTCACCGACAGCCAACGGGCATGCTGGGAGTTGTAGTTATGCAACCACCAGATGCACCACTACAACTCCTAGCATGCATTTTAGCTGATTGTGCAAGCTGGGAGTTGTAGTTATACAACAGCTGAAGGTACACTTTTCCATAGAAAAAATGTGCCTCCAGCTGTTGCAAAACTACAAGTCCCAGCATGCCCATAAGGGAATGCTGGGAGTTGTGGTGGTCTGCCTCCTGCTGTTGCATAACTACAGCTCCCAGTATGCCCTTTTTGCATGCTGGGAGCTGTTGCTAAGCAACAGCAGGAGGCTGTGACTCACCTCCTGCTGCTGCTCCACGCCGTCGCCGTCGCTCCTGGGGCCCGACCCCAACAGGGACGCCGGGGATCGGGGTCCCCAGCACCCGGGGTCTTCTTCCCGCTCACGTCCTCCGGAAGAGGGGCGGAGCGGGTTGCGGGAGTGACAACCGCAGCAGGCGCCCTGATTGGTCGGCCGGTAAACCGGCCGACGAATCAGGGCGATCGTGAGGTGGCACCAGTGCCACCTCAACCCTGCTGGCTATGGCTGTTCGGGGTCGTCTCTGACGGCCTCGATCAGCCAGTGATTCCGGGTCACTGGGTCACTGGAGACCCGATTGACCCGGAATCTGCCGCAGATCGCTGGACTGAATTGACATAATGACCCCCCTGGGCGATATGCCAGGATGCCTGCTGAACGATTTCAGGAGGCATCCGGCACCGGCTCCGCTCCATCTAGCGGCTGGGGCCGGAAATGCACAGGGCGTATCCATACGCCCTGTGTCCTTAAGGACTTGGAAACGGGGGCGTATGGATACGCCCTGTGTCCTTAAGGGGTTAAAGGAGCATCACATGCTTGAAACAATGTTATTTATCTACAATTTTGAAAGGGTGCCAATAATTTTGTCCAGCCCATTTTTGGAGTTTGGTGTGACATTATGTCCAATTTGCTTTTTTTCTCCCCTTTTTGGTTTAGTTCCAATACACACAAAGGGAATAAACATGTGTATAGCCATGTTTTCTAGAAAAATTTCAGGGGCGTCAACATTTACGGCCATGACTGTATATGGTAAAATCTAGTGCTAGGATCGCTTTAAAACCCAATTGTGACTGTTCAAAAAACGTAATCTAAATCTTTTGCAAAAGATCATCTAAAGTGTAAAGTGATCGAGCGACCAATATCAAAACATCTGACCGGCATTCTTTTCATAAAAGTGCCATATTTATTTGAAAAACATTGAAGAGCCATAACAGACATGTGCAAAAGTAAAAATGGGCAAAATGGAAAGGTGTAAACAGATCATGAGACCAACATCCGATCCTGAGCTTCAACCCGAAGGAACTGTGATAAATCGTATCATGTGACCAAGGACCCACTTAACATTAAAAATACATATAAAGAAAGAGAGAGGGAGAGAAGGAATTGTAGTGTAAATACTATATTCAAAACTGACATTTCCTCTTTTTTATTGGAATGTTGTGATGCTACAAAAATGCAAACCTTTTTTTTAACTTGGCACAAATTATAATAAAAAAGTCAATGTGAACATACAAAAAAGCTTCTATGTCTTACATCAAACTTGATAAGTGACATGGTTTCCCACATTCACTTCATTCCTATGGCAGAGCCTCTATTAGACATCTAACTACAGCCACAATCCTTTGTAGCAATACCCAGCAGAACTGCAATGACCTAACCCAAAGTAGCAGATTTCGAGACTAAAAAACATATATTTGCTGTCTTCACACTGAACATAACTGGCTATATGATCAGACAATGTAACAAAGGCTGTGTATGATAAATGAAAACTATTCTTAAAGGGGACCAATCAAAGCCCTTGCTCAGTTTATTTGCTTGGTATATATATATATATATATATATATATATATATATATATATATATATAGTTTATTTGCTCAGCGTTTGGAACAAACTGTCACGCCCCCTCCCATAGACTTGCATTGAGGGGGCTGGGCGAGACATCACGAAGGGGTGGGGCTATGACGTCACCAACTCTCGGCTCCAGCGTTCGGAACAGTTTGTTCCAAACGCTGAGCAGGGGAGTACCCTTTTAAAAGTAGGAATAGATAAACATTTTGGCTCCTAAGCAGACAACTTTTGTACATTAGCTTCCTGGGAACAAGCAGAACTAATAAGTACTTGTCCAGAATCAATGAAGTATTTTAAAGTCCCTATTATTACCGTAGTTCTCTGGCCGCTGCCTCTCCTAAATATAATCTACTGAATAGAAAACAAATATATACAGCCCCCATATCAGGCCCACCAAACTTCAACCAAAAATTTTGGATACCTTTTGTCCAGTGATCTGACCTGTTCAAAAGGGTTTCCGATCTGTCCACTGTTATTACTATGAATGTAGTGTGTAAATTGTGAATGGAAGAGAAACACATTATGGTGGATATAGTCGACTCTTTTTTAGCTGTGCTGAATAAAGGGGTCCTCTGCTTTGAACCATCCCTATTTGTTAGGATGGCTCATTGACAATAAGCTGATCACAAGAGTTCAGGTGTGATCTGTTAGGCTGGGTTCACATAGGTCCGGCATCCGGCATAGCTGAACTCTCGGCGCAGCTGATGCCACAACTGATGACAAGCAAGCTACGTTCCCCCAGTCCAGTGCCCTCCAGCGTGTCCAACTACCTGGTGTCAAAATTGAGACAATGGATGATTGTGAACTGAATGAGATCAGTTCTGGCATCAGTTTCGATCCGGTGCACGACAGAGGGAAACTATGCCGGACGCTTGATATATGTGAACCCAGCCTTAGTAAACCAGGCAATAAAGCCGGGTTCACACTGCAGAATCTGTGCCTGAGATTTCGTGGGCGGCACTAAGACTATGTGGGCTGCATTGCTTCCCCCATAGACAGCCATGCGTTGCTAAGTGGATCTTTCGGCACATCGGCTCAGAAATGCATTGCTGTAAATACAGTCTGCCGCCTGTGGGACCTTCAGCGGAAATTCCATCTGGAGATTCCTTAATGTGCACCCAGTCTTAGCATTCAGTTTCCTTGCAACACCACCACAGGGGAAATGAGGCTTTACACAATGGGGGAGATGTCTCAAAACCTGTGCAGAGGAAGAGTGGTGCAGTTGTCCATGGCAACCAATCAAATCGCTTCCTTCATTTTTAAAGAGGCCTTGTGCAAAATAAAAGAAGCGATCTGATTGGCTGCCATGGGCAACTGCACCGCTCTTCCCCTACACAGGTTTTGATAAATCTCCCCCCAATGTTCTTTCATATCATGAGGTTGTCTGTGTAATGCAGTACAGAGCAGGATACTCTTTGTAATCGTTCTCACCTCGGGTCACAAGATAAAGATCCGTTACGGTGTATAACTCTATATAAGAAGATGGAGCTCTGTTTTTCTTATAAAGATCCATTTCATTTAAATTATACACTTTTGGCTGCCTGTACTTACCACTAGGGAAGACTTACACACTTACTGCATTCTCTAGAATTAGGACCTGCTCACAGTACGGAATTTCCACAAAGAAATTCAGCGCAGACTCTGATTTCAGCAGACTCCCATTGGTCACATAGCATATTTTCTGACACGGACTGTATTCCTCTGGGAGATTGAACACGTCCAATCTTGTGGTAAAACCAGCCCAAGGAGTCATGGCACTACGCTATTGTCCATGGGATCGTGCCTACTGTCCGCAGCCACTATGCACGGATCCCGGAGGAGGCTGCTGTAAACTGGATATGACTGGAATTTAATTGTGGAAAATCCCAGTGGAATTGCTATTGTTTGAATAGGACCTTATTGAGCTTAAAGGGGTACTCCGCTGCTCAGCGTTAGGAATAAACTGTTTCGAACGCTGGAGTCGGCGCCGAGAGCTCGTGATGTCACAGCCCCACGTCCTCATGATATCATGCCCCGCCCCCTCAATGCAAGTCTATGGGAGGGGGCGTGACAGTCGTCACGCCCCCTCCCACAGACTTGCATTGAGGGAGCGGGGTGTGACGTAATGAGGGGACAGGGCTATGACATCACGAGCTCCCGGCGCCGGCTCCAGCATTCGGAACAGTTTGTTCCAAATGTTGAGCAGCGGAGTACCCCTTTAACAGGAACTTGTCAACACTTTTTACCCCCGTAACCAACAGCAACACGTCCTATAGCTGTACACAAGTGTTCCTGCCATGTTTCTATGTCCTGGAATGATGGCTAATCTTTAGAAAATGGCCTGTAATCACATCTCTTTCGTTCCTAATCATACCTACCTAGACATGACTGACCGACCTGAACAATGGTGGAATTCTCCCCTGCTCCTTCAGATCTTGCTCAGGCCCAGAAGCATAGAGAGCTCTGGGCATGCGCACTGCTCTGTACTGAACGCTGGGTACTCGCGCTCATGCTGCGCTCCCGAGACATTAGTGCGGCCTCCGGACTTTGTGATTGTAGGCGTGGTTACAAACAAAAGAGGCGCGGTGACTACTTGTAAACAACGCACTGCCAAGGGGACTACTTGATGAGAATTTGCATCCAGCAATATTCTTAAAGGTCCTTTTCTCAAGATCCCGGCCATCATTCCAGGACAGAAACATGGTAGGAACACTTATGTACAGCTATTGAATGTGTTGCTACAAGGGTTTAAAAGCAGTGAAAGGTTCCCTTTAATGTATCTGTATGCTAATGTTTTCCAACCTTTGTCTTTAAGGCCCCTTACACACTGCCGTTGTTCCCGTCATGAATGGGCATTAAAGTTTTTTTTTTTTTTTTTGTGCCTTTAACGGCTATTCTCGTGACGGGACACATTTACTATTATGTGGTCCGTTGGGCGCCGTTGTTTTTTGACGGGAATAGTGGGAGAAAAAGACGGCACAAGCAGTATTTTTTCTACCGCTATTCTCCTCAGCTTCCCCGACGGATGTCACACTGTGTGAAAGAAGCCTAAAGCTAGGTTCACACTACGGAATTTCCGCCTTCAATTCCGCTTTGAAATTGCAGGCAGAAATTCTGCTTACTAAAATATATAGTATAGTGAATGGGTTTTCATTCACAAATTCACACTTTGGAATTTGTGAAGTGGAATTTGTGAACGGAAAATCCGCTTTAAAATTTCCGCCTGAAGAATGGCGTTGCTCATTCTTCAGGCGGAAATACTCACGGAACACATTGCAGTCTACTGGAGACTGCAGTGTCCGTGCGGTCCTAGCGCCGACTGATTCAGCCGCACTCGGAATCTCCGTGCGGAAATTTTCTGCCCGGAGATTCCGCAGTGTGAACCTAGCCGAACTGTTGCAAAACTACAACTACCAATACGTATTACCAGTCTGTGTCTCTGAGGGCTCGATGGAGGTATTAGCCAGAGGTTGGGGAACAATGCTGTATGCAGTGCAACCCTACATTTCCCTTACTTGTGGTTGCAGGCTATCGAAATTTTGTCACATAACTACATTCAACAAAGGGATTGATCTGTCAGCCCTAAAGAGATACCTTAGGAAATTGATCAGAATATTGGACCTACAGCATATAGATGGGCAACGAAAGACAGTTTTTCTTTAAAGGGGTATTCCAGGAAAAACCTTTTTATATATATATATCAACTGGCTCCGGAAAGTTAAACAGATTTGTAAATGACTTCTATTAAAAAATCTTAATCCTTCCAATAGTTATTAGCTTCTGAAGTTTTCTGTCTAACTGCTCAATGATGATGTCACGTCCCGGGAGCTGTGCATGATGGGAAAATATCCCCATAGGAGCTGGACAGCTCCCAGGACATGAGTCATCATAGAGCAGTTAGACAGAAAACAACAACTCAACTTCAGAAGCTAATAACTATTGGAAGGATTAAGATTTTTTAATAGAAGTAATTTACAAATCTGTTTAACTTTCCGGAGCCAGTTGATATTTAAAAAAAAGTTTTGGCCTGGAATACCCCTTTAAGATGGTTTCATAAATCTCACCCACTGTATCAGTTTTAACTGATTGTTTCTTTAATTATAATTTTGAAATCCTAAAAAATGTTAAAATAATTTTTAAACAATTTTTTTGTGACCCTATCGCTATTTTTATATATATATATATATATATATATATATATATATATACACACTGTATGTAAACGGCACGGACATAGGCAAAAAAAAAGAAGCAACACTATCCAGCCACAAACCAGCATACAATACAATAGACTAGCTTTTTTTTCTTTTACTTTCGTAAAATGTGTGTATCACCTTATACCAGTGTTTCCCAGCCAGTGTGCCTCCAGCTGTTGCAAAACTACAACTTCCAGCATGCCCGGACAGCCTTCGGCTGTCCGGGCATGCTGGGAGTTGTAGTTTTGCAACAGCTGGAGGCACCCCGGTTAGGAAACACTGACTTACACAATGATTGTTTGGTTTGTTAGAAGTTCAGAGTAAGGGCATGTTCACACTTCCAAAAAATTATTGGTGTATTTTATTTTACACGTATATTTCCGTCCATTATGGGCAACAATACGGGCACAAATGATTACAGGGAAAGTTGTGTGAAAGAGCCCTATGGCTCAGTATTTTGCATCAGTATTTATAAGCCAAAATTATCTACAGGAAAAAAAAAAAACATAATGGAAAAATGTGTAATTTTTGGGGGGATTTGGAGCCACTCCTAGTTTTTGCTTAAAAATACTGATGTAAATTACTGAGCCAAGTGAAACCATCTTATCATATAGAAATCAGATTTTCCCAGCCTACAGCTCTACAGCACCCTTCATACCCTGAAATCCGAAAGCTGTCGGGGGATGATGGGAGTTGTAGTTTTGCACAAGCCGGAGATCCACAGGTTGGGAAACCCTTATATAGAGAATAGAAGTTGCAATTGCAAAATAAAAGTCCAAGGAGCTGTGAATTAGTAAACCTCAAGTAACATAGTAACATAGTTCATAAGGTCGAAAAAAGACCAGAGTCCGTCAAGTTCAACCTATAACCCTAATGAGTCTTGTAGAAAATTATGTTTATGGGTACTGTACCTGTCATGTGACTAAGGGTGTCCCCAGGATGTCCTAAAACACTTAATACTAGTGAGTGCCATTGCCATGTGTGCCCAATAATGAGCCTCACCTTAAACAGTTCTGGATGTTGTATCTTTGCTACCATTGGAATATGTAACAGTAAGAGGGAGACCCTACCAGTCTGTAGTTCTTTTAGATAGAACTGGTTAAACAGGGGTCTCCAACTCCGGGCCCACAGGCAATTTTGCGGCCCGCACCAGGGATCTGGAATTTGTATCGCCCGACGCCCGGGACATGCAGTTCCGGGCGCCGGGCAGGTGATTTCTTCAGGCATTTAGCACCTGCTTTTGGTAAGCAGAGCTAAATGCCGGAAGACTTCACACACTTCGGCAAACACTGCTACATGGGACCCAGTGCACATATGATGGGGCAACCAGTCTTGCCCCGTCACTAAACTGCTACTTACATCTGCCTGGGGGGACTTCCTGGCGGAGGTGTGCGCAGTGAGTGACGCCATCGCAAGCGCCGCGCTCACCTCCGCCAGGAAGTCCCCGCAGGTGGGGAATCTGTGCTACGGCTACCTAATGTGGGGAAACTGATGCCTACCTAATGCTTCCCCCCGCCCCAGATGTAGCACCCCCATCATCTATTACCACAGGGCAGGGGGGTAGGGGGAATGAGGGGGGTGTTGCTGGTGCATGATGAGGGGCGCATGATGGGGGCATTATATGTGATGGGGGCATTATATGTGAGGGGCGCATGATGGGGGCATTATATGTGATGGGGGCATTATATGTGAGGGGCGCATGATGGGGGCATTATATATGATGGGGGCATTATATATGATGGGGGCATTATATGTGATGGGGGCATTATATGTGAGGGGCGCATGATGGGGGCATTATATGTGATGGGGGCATTATATGTGAGGGGCGCATGTGGCCCAGCCTCACCCAGCCGCTACCTCCAGTGGCCCCTAGATAATTTGTGTTTGAGAACCCTGTTTTAAAAGGATCACCACATTTCCCAGCATCCGCGGACAGCCAAGAGCTGTACGGGCATGCTGGTAGTTGTAGTTTTGGAACAGCTAAAAGGACACAGGTTCAAGACCACCGATTTAAAATATGGTCAGGAATGGGACTGTCTTTACATGACTACCTTCTGTAAGAATCTGTTCACACGGGTGAATTACGTATTTGCTGCGGAAAATCCGCTACGGATTTTGCTACCATTGACTTTAATGGGTCAGCAGAAAATCCGCAGTAGAAGCAGATTTCAAGATTTTCCTTCGGACCCATTGTAGTCAATGTTAGGAAAATCTGCTGCAGATTTGTTAATCCACCAGTGTGAATGGACCCTAAAGGTGGAGTTTAAACTACAACTTTCACCTTGATCACCCACACTAAACCCAATACACAGGGTTATAGTGTGAGTGACCAGGAGTGCAAAGAGGGGTCACTCACCAAATTCCAACGAGTGGCTCCTGTGATATTGCCCGACAAATATCCCGTTCTCAATTCGGTTACCTGCGCGCAGAAGATGGGGCCCCGATGTCTGTCCGCCCCTGCTTCTATCTGCCTCCTGAAACAATCTGCCTCTATTAGTGCATTCAAATTCTGCGCTGCGCTCTGAGGCAGGAGCTCTCACATCCTAGTGACATCAGAGCTCTTCTTGCCAGAGTGCTCCGCTACTGTGCCAGAGTGCATGCGCTTCGAGCGCTCACGTGACATGCGACTCACGTTACTAGGACGTGAGAGCTGTTTGTAAACTAACTGCGCATGCGCTCCTGCCTCAGAGCGCAGCGCAGAATTTGAATGTACTAATAGAGGCAGATTGTTTCAGGAGGCAGATAGAAGCAAGGGGCGGACAGCCATCAGGGCCCCATCTTCTGTGCGCAGGTAACCGAATTGAGAACGGGATATTTGTCGGGCAATATCACAGGAGCCACTGGATGGAGTTTGGTGAGTGACCCCTCTTTGCACTCCTGGTCACTCACACTATAACCCTGTGTATTGGGTTTAGTGTGGGTGATCGAGGTGAAAGTTTTAGTTTAAACTCAACCTTTAGGGTCCATTCACACTGGAGGATTAAAAAATCTGCAGCAGATTTTCCTAACATTGACTACAATGGGTCCGAAGGAAAATCTTGAAATCTGCTTCTACTGCGGATTTTCTGCTGACCCATTAAAGTCAATGGTAGCAAAACCCGTACCGATTTTTCCTTTAACTGTCTGGGATGATAAACCCCATTGATCTTATATCTAATGGATAGGCCATCAACATTAAAGGGGTATTCCAGGCAAAAACTTTTTTTTATATATCAACTGGCTCCGGAAAGATTTGTAAATTACTTCTATTAAAAAATCTTAATCCTTCCAATAGTTATTAGCTTCTGAAGTTGAGTTGCTGTTTTCTGTCTAACTGTTCTCTGATGACTCACGTCCCGGGAGCTGTGCAGTTCCTATGGGGATATTTTCCCATCATGCACAGCTCCCGGGACGTGACATCATCATTGAGCAGTTAGACTGAAAACTTCAGAAGCTAATAACTATTGGAAGGATTAAGATTTTTTAATAGAAGTAATTTACAAATCTATTTAACTTTCCGGAGCCAGTTGATATATATAAAAAAGTTTTTGCCTGGAATACCCCATTAAAGTCCCAGGAAACCCTTTTAAGGGCTTTGATCAAAGCAATCATTGATTATTACAGAGAGAGATGTAAAGCAGGGCCAAGAGTATACATACCATAGAGGTAGCCCATGTATCTTCTATGGAGACCATGAGAAGGTCCATATCCCTATTCTATCTATTGATATTGTTTCTGCATTCACACCAATGTGTGCTTAGTACCTCAAGCACTAACATTAACTTGCAGTAGAACCGCTACTATTATATCTATGACCAGCTATAGTCAGAGGACCCCAGGTTTGGAATGAATTAGCAATGTGATATCCTGGCATGATAATGAACTGTTATGCTAGAACATAACATTTAGCTGCCCTCTCCCTTTCTAAGTACAGTGATCCCTCAACTTACAATGGCCTCAACATACAATAGTTTCAACATACAATGGTCTTTTCTGGACCATTGTAACTTGAAACCAGACTCAACATACAATGTTATGGACAGTCCAGATCTGTGAAACGTGTCAATGAACTGACCAATCAGAATGGGCATTCACTGGTAAAACTCCTGTATTACTGAAGTGCATGCACTGACTGGTGTCTGGTAGCGCCCCCCTACAGTACAGCGAGGTATTACATCTTCTGTACTACTCTTTGGGCCAGGGTTAGCTGCTCCTTTGGACACCAGGTGAGGGTGGCTCCATGTTACCTTTTTTAGGACATTGTGTGTTCTGTACAGGACCCTGAAGAAGCTCCTCTCCTCTACATAGACCAGTGCTTCCCAAGCGTTGTGCCCCCAGCTGTTGCAAAACTACAACTCCCAGCATGCCTGGACAGCCTTTGGCTGTCCGGGCATGCTGGGAGTTGCAGTTTTGCAACAGCTAGAGGCTCCCTGCTTGGGAAGCACTGACATAGACAGTGATTACAGCTCCCAGCAGATCTTTATTACTTTTATATGTAAGGATTTGCTTTATCTTTATTAGATATCTACTTATTTTTCTTTAATTCTCACTTTTTCCTATTTTTGGATGACATTTTGGTGCCTTTAGAACCAATTACCAGGTTTCCATAGAGTTATGGTCTCAACATACAATGGTTTCAACATACAATGGTCGTCCCGGAACCAATGAATATTGTAACTTGAGGGACCACTGTATAGTGTCGATTGTAAAAGACCGATACACACATTCAATGTAAAGCTTACATAGTCGAGTCTTACTTGCATCACACACAATAAAACCATCCAAAGTTCAACATGTAAAGAAGATTACTGATAAGTGAAGCACACGTAACGTTACATATAAGCTGATAAACACATGATCTGTTCTGTATGTAAATTGTCGAGTGGTACAAGGAGTCTCTAAAAGCAAAATTGTTTCTCATCTGAATGGGGACACTTGTACAACATTTCACTAAAGGTGCAATCTCTCAAATCCTATTTGGAGTCATGTATAAAAAGAAAAAACATAGTTTCAACATTAAAGCAGATGTCCTGTTGTGGGCTTAAAATTGTATGTCACCATCTTTTGTGCTTACCTGTTCTTCAGTGTTGGCTACTTGGCTATGGTCATAGACCGGTGTTTCCCAACCAGGGTGCCTCCAGGTGTTGCAAAACTACAACTCCCAGCATGCCCGGACAGCCAAAGGCTGTCCGGGCATGCTGGGAGTTGTAGTTTTGCAACACCTGGAGGCACCCTGGTTGGGAAACACTGTCATAGACTCTAGCTTAGCTGCTCTGACATTAAATTAACCGGAAATCCACCTCCTGTCATGTCGAAAACGACAGCTCTTCCCCCCCCCCGCCATGCTTTACACAGCAGCTCTGCTTGCTCCCATTGGTTCTTGGTATAATCCCAAGCCCACAATAATAATTTAGTAAGGAAAGAGCTGATTTGCACTAACATAAGGTATGAGAACTATAAAAATAAACAACAACGGCATTAAGAAGATGATTGGGTAAATGCCACATCCATAATAAAGCAAATGCTCTTTAATAACGGAGAACCAAGGAGAGATCCACTTGAATTGGGAAATGCAACATAAGGATGAAAATATGTTACAATTTAGAGAAAATGTGTTGCTCACAAGACAGCTTCTCAAAAACTTAGCTTATTTGAAAATGCTTAAAAAATTACTTTTGTTGGCCATATTGGAACAAAATAACTAATGCCTAAACTGTGTTTATGCATAAAGGGCAAAAACACACAAAAAAGATAGGACTTAAAGGGGTACTCCAGTAGAAAACTTTTATTTTTTATAAATGAACTGGTGCCAGAAAGTTAAACATTTTGATTTGTAAATTACTTCTATTAAAAAATCTTAATCCTTTTAGTACTTTTAAGCAGCTGTATGCAACAGAGGAAATGCTTTACTTTTTGAATTTTTAGTGTTGTTCACAGTGCTCTCTGCTGACACCTCTGTCCGTGTCAGGAACTGTCCAGAGCAGCATAGGTTTGCTATAAGGATTTTCTCCTGCTCTGGACAGTTCCTGATACGGGCATCAGGTGTCAGCAGAGAGCACTGTGGACAAGACAAAAAAGAAATTCAAAAAAATTAAAGGGCAACTTTCATCAAAAAAAACTTTTGATATATTATAGATTAATGTATGCAGAATAACTTTCCAATAGCATGTTATTAAAAAATATGCTTCTTTCTATGTAATTTTCCACTTTGAAAAAATTACCACTAGGGGTCTCCCTACCAGTCCTTTTTTTATAGATTTCAGACTCATGCTGGAGTACTAAATCTCAGACTGCAGCCGGGACACAGACAAACTCAGCACTGCTCCCTGTCAGGGAGTTTGTCTGTGTCCCGGCTGCAGTCTGAGATTTAGGACTCCAGCATGAGTCTGAAATCTATAAAAAAGGACTGGTAGGGAGACCTCTAGTGGTCATTTTTTCAAAGTGGAAAATTTAATAGAAAGAAGCATATTTTTTAATAACATGCTATTGGAAAGTTATTCTGCATACATTAATCTATAATATATCAAAAGTTTTTTTGATGAAAGGTACCCTTTAAGATTTTCCTCTGTAGCATACAGCTGCTAAAAAGTACTGAAAGGATTAAGATTTTTTAATAGAAGTAATTTACAAATCTGTTTAACTTTCTGGCAGCAGTTCATAAAAAAAAAAAAAAAAATGTTTTCCACCGGAGTACCGCTTTAACATGAGGATTGTGGTTTACCGTATTGATTCCTGGTATGCTTCTGCCTATTAAAGGTGGCAGTGTTTTACCTAATTCATCTTATACTAAAGAAATAAGGCTGCTTCAGATTTGCAATAGAGATTGCATCTTTAATGAAAATGTGCAAAAAAGAAAAGAACAAACATAGGTTAAATCCTTGTTACTATGAGACCTGCTTTTCCAGATCCATCCTGATTGTCTAAAGCAGGCTTGCGTTCATTCAGTAATGGCTGCCTCGCTGTGTGCCACTGCCTATCTGGCTTGTGAATAAAGTCACTATTGCTTTCCGGTCACTGGTGGCATGCATCCCACAGAAAAAGATGTGAAAATTGTCCTTTAGCACTCCAATATACTATTTACAGCTGCCTCTAAAACCAAATCTGTTTCTGCTGCGCCTTCTCTAGCTTCAGAAATGGGTTTATCTACACAGTTTTCCTCCAATGTCGGAGCTGATGGTTTAACAAATTGTAATTCTGCTGAATCGCTGCTGGAAGTTTCACTTTTAAAGTGTTTTGCACTTAGTTTAAGTTCCAGGACATTTCTGACTGTCGCTTTTACAGCCTCACTAGGCATTGAAGTTTTAAAAGGTTTTCCAGGGCTTGCTGCAACATCTCTTGGCTTACATGCGGCATCTTGAGAAGGTCCTGCCGTTTTACCCTGGGGACGTTCTACATCACCAGCATCCCTATTTGAGTCAGAAACAGGAATGGGCGATGAAGAGTTGGCAACAGAGTCTGGTTTCTCAGATGTCTCACAAGAAGCATCAGGATCAGAAGAACATTCAGTGTACTTGCGCTTCAGTTTATAAAGGCTTACGAAAAGTTGCTTTTGTGGTAAAAGACTTGTATTCTTCAACATACTATCTGTATTAAGGCTGTCTTTATCCTTGGAAGTGTCATTGGGTTTATGTGATGGTGAATTGTTCTTAGGCACTGAAAATGGCTCGTCGTGTACTTTACCCACATCTGTCTTGTCTTCATCAGAGTCATTAACCGTCGGACAGGCATCTGGAGAAGAAGGGTCTGCATCTGCATCCATATCCTGACTGCTAAGAACCTTTTCATCTGTAGAACTTTCTTGAAATTTATTAATGCAACAAAACTCTGTCAAGTAGGCATCTGTAGAAAGAGAATATACATTTTGATTTGTAATTTTGAAATCTTTGGCCCCTCTATGTTGTTTCCAGTTATACCTCTTTTGACAAAGGGAGTACAGTAGCTGCCTGACAACTACCACGGCCATTCATATTAGCTCTAATGGGACTAAATTTTCTGTCAAGTGGTCACGCAGAGGTTGCTCCCCTATCTCTATGTGGTCTCCCTGGCAGTCATCACAGTGAAATAATCTTACCACTTACCGTATTTTTCGCCGTATAAGACGCACTTTTTCTTCCCCAAAACTGGGAGGGGAAAGTTGGTGCGTCTTATACGACAAATACACATTAACACAAAGCTGACCGCCGCGTTTGAAGCGAAAGAGACACTAACCCGGCTGCTCAGTCGGGCTGTTCAGGACCGCCGCGGTGAAATCGCGGCGTCCCGAACAGCTTACAGGAGACCGGGAGGGACCTTACCTGCCTCCTCGGTGTCTGCTCCGTGCCGGGATCCCCTGCACGACCGGCGCTCTCCTTCGTCGTCATTACGTCGACGCACACGCCATCCCGTCATCCAACAGGAGCGGCGTGCGTAGCAACATGATGGCGGCGACGAAGAGCGAGGATACCGGGTAGCAGAGACGTCCCGGAGCGACGGGGACACCCCGGGGACGCGGCAACAGCGATGGAGGGCGACATCCAGGGCAGCGGTGACGGGTCCGGAGCAGCGGGGACACATGAGTATTACCTCCTATACCAGTGGTCTTCAACCTGCGGACCTCGTGATGTTGCAAAACTACAACTCCTGGCATGCCTGGACAGCCAACGGCTGTCCGGGCATGCTGGGAGTTGTAGTTTTGCAACATCTGGAGGTCTGCAGGTTGAAGATCACTGTCCTATACTTTACATTGTATTTGGTTCAGAAACTTTTTTTTCTAGATTTTCATCCTTTAAAATTGGGTGCATCTTATATGCCGGGGCGTCTTATATGACGAAAAATACGGTACCTCTCTTCCCAAATAACAAAATTGACATTTGCTACGATAATATATCTAGCAGAGTACTGTCAGCCATTTTTAGGGACAACTGAGTTTGGCCACTGGGAGTATGCATGCAAGTATATAAAAATGCTTTCTGCTCTCTCCACTAAACACTGCAAGTGTACTGTATGTTAGAGGCTGTTCACATGTATACAGTAGGATACCATTAAAAAGGTATAGAAACAATGACCAAATATGTGACTACGTTTGGTCTTTTTTACACGGTGTATACATTTTATTTACAGGGCACAAAAGTGTAGAAGGCTGTGCTTTTGTGCCCCTTAAATAAAACACATACCAGTGTAAAACGGATCAAGCAGAGTTCTAAGTCTGTGAGCTTTATGACCACGTCTATGTTAGAATCCCCTATTTGGTGATATTCCAAAATACAGGCCAAATGTGATGTGAACAGCCCCTTACTCCTATTTACACTCTTCTATGTCCAGGTGGTTTAGTAAAATTGTGAGTAAATGGAAAATATACCTTAGGCATACAGTAGACCTTTTTTGCCAAGACATGCTGCCAAAGACTGGAGAACTCTCTCTTTACTCTCTTATAGTGTCTTTATTCTTGTATCCTTCTTCTGGTTGTTGTTATTCTAACTTCTATTTAACATAAAATTTGCATCTAGTTCTGGTTGCTTGTGGTATAAAACTCACCCGGATCAACCAATGCCATCCGCTTTTCCCGTGTGAGCATGGCTCTCTCTTCCTGGTTGAACATTCGATCTAACATTACCATCTCTGCAGAAGGTTCAATCCTCTAAAGTAATAACACAAGCAATAAAAAGTAATAACACAAACAATACAGTAATTTATTAAAAGAGCACATTTCCAATATGGTTTAGAAACATGATTTGGTGTAAAGATATTAAAAACAACAATTAACACCATCTACAAAACATTAAACAACTGACAGCCAAAGAGTTGTGGCTCTTCTATTAACGTACACACTTTTGCCAGTAGATAAGCATCTGCATGGCACCTATAAAATTAAGCATCTAAAGACCACTCATCATGAGAGCAGGGTCACACAGGGCACATCCTCACCGTATTTCACGCTGATGATGTGCCAACGGCCGTCACTCGGCTGTGGCTGGCTAGCTATCTGTGTCCGCTTGTAGTGGTGGATTTCTACAGCAGGAAATCTGCCACTACAAGTGGACACATAGAGCTACCTGGCCGCAACCAGGAGCTCGCTCTACAGTCCCTCTTGTGACTGCCGTCGGTGCATCCGCATTGAAAAATATGCTGCGGATGCGCTCTGTGTGACCCTGCCTTTACTGTACTCTTAACCTGCAGCCAAACATTCCCGTGTTCCCTATAGGAAAAGGGAAAACCACTGGTAGACAGCTCTGGCGCTGGCTTATCCTTGCCTGAACAAACGGCCGGGCAGAAATTCAGCACGCCTGAGCCTTCCTCCACCGACATCATCTGTTTTGAACAGTCAGAAGGTCGCCATTTATCTTATACTGTTGGCTGATCCCCCCAACAGCGAAGGGTTCAGCTGACTTTAGTATGAGATGTATGGGCACCTTTAGGGTAAGGCCATATGTAAAAAAATGTATTGAGTATTACATTCAGATTGTGCAAAAATAGCAAGGAGGTGATCAGTTCTCACTATAGCATGTTGCTTACAAAATAATCTGTGTATCAGGTGCAGAGGAAAACTGGAGCAAGTGGTGGTGCTTTGCTGAAACAACCAAAAGTCCAACATTTAAACCAAAGTGCAGAAAAAAAAAGGAAAAACAGTGGCAATCATCAGCTCCAAGATAAAAATGTAATTTGTTATTAAAGTTCAATAAAACAGCAAAGCAGAGTAAGCGTCAAAGGAAGAAGCAGTAACGATCTTACAAACTAGTGAAATACCCCTTTTTGCACTTTATATGTGTTCTACAGCTCACCTTCTTTGGAAAAAAACAAAAACAAACATATTCATGTGTACATGCTGAATGATGTGGTTTAAGAGACTATAGTAAAGAACATAATAATCACTTTTATATGGATTGTATTTACATTACACACCATTGCATCATCCAGTAGCAGCAAGCGGTACTTGTTGAGCATTGCCTGGGTCTTCTTCAAAAGATGTGTAGCTGCAGTCTCAAATTCATTGTCCACTGTATTAAAAAAGTATAAACGTAATAAACTATGGACAGTACAAAATACAAAATAAAACCACATGTAAAGCTGAATTATGACTAAAATCAACTCACCACTCCCTAGCTTGAAAACATATGGCACCATGACTAAGCAGAGATCATACTACTGGCTAAAACCCAATAGCCTAATCTTATTGAAAATGAGCTGAATATATCAATTAAGCCCTTACATCATATCTAAAGTGACATTCCCAGAATTGGCAGAAAACTCTTGCTTGTGGATCTTTTGCAGTGCAAAACCTGCATTCCATGGCAAAAATGCAGCTCAAAAATTCCATACACTGTATAGAACTTTCTGAACATTTGTAAATCTACAACAGGCCACAATTTCCACATAGGAGGCACCTATCGAAATGCTTCAGGTCAACCTAAAGACCAGTGTTTCCCAACCAGTGTGGCTCCAGCGGGCATGCTGGGAGTTGTAGTTTTGCAATAGCTGGAAGCACCCTGGTTTGAAAACACTGCTGTGGATGCTCTAATTTTATGTTGATGATCCTTGTGACAAATGTTTATTAACTAAATATCCATAGAAAAGTCTTGTAACAAACTACCTTGGTGTAAATCTTCTTCACTAGGCAGTGATCCTTGAAATACATGGTAGGGAAAAAGCCTTTCACACGCATTATCCAAGGACTTGAATCCACTTCTATCTGGTAGAAGGGAATGCTCCTGCTCTTTATGCATATGCTGGAGAAATCTAAACAAAAATAGAAATTACAATTATGATCTTATAGCACAATCATTGTACTGATTGCAGGGCAATAATACTTTCAACCCACAAAGCTTCTTTAGTATGTTGCTTTGTTGCTGGTCTCTTCAGTACAACAGTGCGTCCTTCAACCTGTCAATAAAATAGAACATGAATCAATCTTTGCAAGCAGTGTTCACTTTCAGTCAATTACTACACTAGTAAAAAATCATCTCACACATAAGCGTCCTAAGCCATTATTGTATTCAATCCACATCCCATTGCTGAGGCTTAACGGTGACTCTGGCTACAACACAGGTTGTTGAGCCAAAGATTCCCGTGTCACGCTGGTACATCACAGCTAATGAGAGTAAATTGGGCCATGTTGTGACCTGCAAGTGGCCGAGACCAGAGGTCCATATTGGATGGATCTTTAGCGCTTGTTGAGTCTCAGTCCTGGGCACTTTTGGGTTCCAACGCAATTCCATTTAATTTCATTAGCTGCAATTAATAACACAGCATGACATAATGATCTTTGGTCTTGCGACCTGTGTGTAGCCTTAAACTTAAAGGAGAAGTCTCATGCCGAAAAACGTATCTCTGATCCCCAGGATAGGGGATAAGTTTTAGATCGCATGGGGTCCGAACGCAGGGACCCGGCTCTCCCTGGTAATGAAGCAGGGGCCGCCACGCCCCCTCCATATATCTCTATCAGCTATCTTCGGCTCTCCCATAGAGATATATGGAGGGGGCCCCCGCTTCGGGAGGGGGTCGTGACACTGCGTACCATGGGAGAGCCGGGGCCCCATACAAGAGATTGCTGGGGGGTCCCAGCAATCGCACCCCCGCGATCTAAAACTTATCCCCTATGCGCAGGATAAAGTGATTTTTGTCTTACCATAAAATCCTTTTCTCGGAGGATCCATTGGGGGACACAGACCTTGGGTATATGCTGTTGTTGCTAGAAGACTTGACACTATGGAAACCAAAAAGTCGGCTGCTCCCAGCAGGATATACCCGCCTACAGAGCCTGAGGTAATCAGTTTATTCACCAAGCAGTAGGAGATGACCGAGAGCTAGAGAACCAAGACCAGTCCGAGGCAACCAGAACAAAAAATAACTGAGCACATCCTCGGACAGGTAACCAAACACAGGAACACCAAAGAAAGGGCGGGAGCTGTGTCCCCCAATGGATCCTCCGAGAAAAGGATTTTACAGTAAGACAAAAATCACTTTTTCTCTATCGGCTCCATTGGGGGACACAGACCTTGGGACGTACCAAAGCTGTCCCTTAGGTGGGTAAGGAATCAGTCAGGTGAACGGCTGGACCACCGCCGCCTGCAACGCCTTACTGCCCAGAGTAGCATCAGCTGATGCAAAAGTATGAATCTGGTAGAACCTTGTGAAAGAGAGCAAAGACGGCCACGTGGCCGCTGTACAGAACTGCGAGGCCAAAGTCACGAAGTGAAAGGCCCAGGATGCCCCGAAAAACGGGTGGAATGAGCCAAAACCCAGAAGGGGGAATTTTCACACCAATGAAAATAAGACCGCCAGGTATGGTGGTAAATCTTGCGAGCCCTCAGCATGGTGCGAACCACTTGGGAAGAGAAACCGCGGTCTCAACCTCCACTCCGTCAAAAGCCGAGACGGTAAAAAGGGGTGGCACAGGGGACCTAAGATAGGAGGTCTGGGCGAGAGGGAAGGCACAGCGGTAAGTCGTTAGGAGCCTGACCGCGACGACGTACCACGCCCGCCAGAGCCAGTCTGGGCCACGAGAATGGCGGGAACGTCCTCTGCTATGAGTTTCCTCAGTACTCTGGAATGAGAGGAATCAGATAAGGTAGGGCCAGGCCCAACTAAGAAACAGATAAGGTAGGGAAAAGCCCGACCAGGAGAGAGGAACGCGGCAGTTGTGGCGGGACGAGTAGAGGTCCATGCCTGGAGCGCCCTAGAGGTTGCAGGTCACTGCAAACACCTCCGGATGTAGGGACCACTCGCCTTGGACGGCTGAGGACCAGCTGAGACAGACCACCTACCAGTTGAGTATGTCCGGAATGAAGATCGCTGAGATGGTCGGAAACTTGAGTTCCGCCCAGAAGGGAATTTCCCGAAGAAGCAAGCAAAGATCGAATTGCCCTAGTTCCCAGCATGTTGATGGGGAGAAGGGCTTCTGGGGGGACCAAGGCCCCAAACTGGTCGGTCCTTGAAAACACCTCCCCAGTCCAACAAATCGGCAGGAAGGAGCGCCCCCGAAATGCAGGGGGAAACGAAGCCAACATAGAAGTGACCGACAAGACTGTCGAGAGAGAACGATCTTGCAGACGAGAGACAAAGGGGACCTGTCCTACCGGAACAGAATCCCCAGTTGAAGAGGTCGGTGATGAAACTGGGCGAATGGCACGGCCTCCACGGCCGCCAGCAACCAACCCAGGATAGTATGCAAAAGCGAATGGAAACTGGAGCAGGATGCCGAAGTTATCTGACTCCTGACAAGTGAGTCAGACGAATGCGGGCAGAGGCCACGTCGCACTGGAGCCCCAGGGGAGAGGTTGAACTTGTCACGATTAACCATCCAACCGAAAAGAAAACAAGGGTTGGAGGTTGAGACTAAGACTCCCCAGAGTCTGAGCCCTGGTTGGAGCTCTGATCAGGAGGTCGTCCAAGAAAGGAATCACTGAAACAACTCTTGTCCGTAACAGGGCTATCACAGGCGTCAGGTCCTTGGTAAGGACCCGCGGAGTAGTGGTCAGACCGAAAGGGAGAGCCACAATAGAAAATGGCTGTCCGGAACTGTAAAGCGGAAGTACCGCTGATGACCGGGAAATATTGGAATGTGGAGGCAGGCATCCTTGATGTCCACCGAGGGAAGAAAAACTTCCCTTGAACCATGGACTCCAGCACCGAACGGAGAGACTTAATTCGGAATGGGAAGCAGAAGATGCTGATGGAGATGCTCGAGAACCAAGATTGGGCCACCTGCAACGCCCGTCTTGGGGACCACAAAGAGGTTGGAATAAAAAACCTTGAAAACGTTCCCCTGAAGGAACAGGGACGATTACTCCCTGGATGAAAAGGAACTGGAACGCGCCCCAAAATGCCTCCGCTAGAGAGGAGAACCGGGGGGTCCGGGAAGAAAAAAGCAGTCCCATGGAAGGGAGGCAAATTCGACCCTGTATCCGTTGGCTACAACATCCCTGACCCAGGAAACCGGAAAGTACGTGTCCAGGCATCCCGGAAGAGTAAGACGACCAATCACCCGAGAAAAGTCAGCAGGTGGGGGTACGGTGCCTGCTGGGGCTGCCAAACAGCCGGAACGGTTAGCCGACCTCCGGGATGGACGGGTCAGGAAGGAGGGAGCCCTCTCCCCGTGAAGGCGCCTGGCTGGACCCTTGTTGGTACCAAAGGTCCGCAGGACCGAAAGGAGGAGGACTTTCGATGTAAGGTATAAGGAACTCTTTCTGTCCGTCGCCTCACTTCTTGAAGGTTGTGTCCGCATTCCAGGCTATAAGCCACATGGAGGGGAGGAGGGCTACCAGGTAGCCTATGGCAGAGGCAAACCCTGAGGCAAAAACACAGAAAATCTCTGGCATAGGAGCCTCGGAGAGCTAGACTAGATAAATCCCCTGGAGGGATCCTGAATACTACCCTGGTGGAATTGGGAGACCATATTGAAAGGGCATCTGACACCCAGGCAGAAGCAAAAGCAGGAAGAAAGGAAGAACCTGCTGTCTCAAAGGCAAAAGAGGCGGGAGACCAGCAGATCCACAGTTGGAGAGGAGGTCCACCAAACAATGAGGTCCTTTGCGAAAGGATACCGCACTTGAACCTTCTTCGTTTTCTGAAACTTTTAGTTAGGGTGCCTTCAGGCGGATTCCAGCAGGGTGTCAAATTCAGCGAGAGAGCTGAAAGTCTTGGGTGCCGGTCGGGCACGAAGAAAGGAGACTTCTGGAGACTCGTCCGAAGTTCCTGGGTCCTTTAGCTGGAAGGTGTCTCTTATGGCCGAAACCAATGAGTACACCACATCAGGCATATCCATGAAGCCCTCTGAGTCGGAGGCCGAATCAGAAACCTCATCCACAAGTTCTCCAGGTGAAAGAGAACGAGGTGAGGCAGCCCTGGAAGAGGTCGGCCACGATGAAAGGCAACTTCTGGAGCCACGTCCGAAGTTCCTGGGTCCTCTAGATGAAAGGTGTCTCTTATGGCCGAAACCAATGAGTTCACTGTGTCGGCAGAATCCGAGCTGTCCTCTGAGACGGATGCCGATTGGCAAACCTCATCCACAAGCTCTCCAGGTGAATTGGAACACGTTGAGGCGGCCCTAGATGAGGAAGAGACTGACCCGGTACGCGGCTCTGGAGAGCCAGAGCAGTGACTGCGGGAGCGTCCTCTGGAAGAGGGACGCTTATGATAAGCTGAGGTAGCGGGGCGAGGCCAATGATGGGAACGCCCGTACCTGTCCGAAGACCCCGGGGATGATTCAGAGGAAACACCCCTATTACGCTTGCAAGAAGCGTAGGGAGAAGGGGAGCGAGTCCCCCCTGAGGGCCGACGGAGGACCTCTCCAAGGCAGTCACCACAGAACGGGAGACCTGCGCCAAGTCAGATATAGACTGTGAAAGGGAAGAAACCCAGGCTGGATGGAAGGCCGAACCCACCGGGTCTGTAGAACATCCCGGGTAGTAATAGCCGGGGGGTCTGGGGGAGCAGTGGTGCAGGCAGAACAAGTAGGTTCAGCAGAACCAGACAATTTTGTGTTACAGCTATTACAGGTGTAATAAGTAACTAAGGACCTAGCTATCTGTTCAGAGGAAGGAACAGTTCTGGGCACGGACATAGTAATAAAAAGGAACAGTCTCACCCTGGTCTGGGTCCCTCAGACTGCTGCTGTGAGCAGAGAGAGGGAGAGAGAGAGAGAAAACGCTGGACCAATGGCCAGAGGGGGCGTGTCAATTACAAGGACACTTTGATTGGCTCTGCAAACCCCCTGCGCACGCACAGCGCTGACTGGAGGGGATTCGCGCCATCCTGAAAAGCTTCGGCGACTCAGGGTGGGCGGAGCTTAACGCGCACCGGGCCGCCGAATAAATAATAACCCAGATAATGATGGCGCCTGCTCCCGGCCCTGAGCGCACCTTGTGAACGCATGTGCGCCTCGGGGGAACGGAGCGCCGAACAGATACGCCGCGGCTTCAGAGGACAGCCGCCTCATACATACTGTGCACCAAACACACACATGCCCGCAATATATAAATGCCACTGCTCAAACCCCAATAAAAACTTTCCCCCATAGAGTAAAAAGGGAGGGAAGAACTCCTCCAAGCCCGTCCCATAAACCCTTTTAGAGAAAAGGGTGTCTCCAGCTGTTGAGAGTCCAGTACCTAAGAAAAAAGGGGGAAATATACTCACCTTAGTCAGAAGAACTTACCTAATGAAGACTTCCTGATGAAGCCTTCAGCCAGCTTTTAGTCACCTGCATCATGCCGGGCTTGAAAAGCGAGACGAGCAGGGAAAAGTGGGGGACTCGGACCCATGAGGTACAACCCCAGGCACTGGCCGTTGGCGAGAGGGGGTTGACAGTACATCCACGATGTCTGTGCCCCCTCAATCGCAAATGGGGAAAGAGTGAACGCTATGTTCCTGAGTTCCCACCTGAAAACAGGAAAATAAAAGGAAATAAGAAACTAAACGTCCCTATCTGAAAAAAGTTAGACCAAGTCTGGGGAGAACCCCAGACCAGTGTCCATCTCCTGCGACACTAAGCTAAAACTGATTACCTCAGGCTCTGTAGGCGGGTATATCTTGCTGGGAGGAGCCGACTTTTTGGTTTCCATAGTGTCAAGTCTCCTAGCAACAACAGCATATACCCATGGTCTGTGTCCCCCAATGGAGCCGATAGAGAAATATGTCCTTTAAAGGCTACAGCATATTTCTAATAGGAAAAAAGCATGAGAAGTAAGTGATTGGTTGGGGATCAAGTGTGCCACTAGAGTACTAGGACAGGAAATAAAGTGTAATATTCAAAAAAACATTTTACATTTTAAAAATGCAAACAATGGGATTCAATATAAAGCTTCTGGCAGTTCCTCTTTAATTTTTCTATTGACATAAGGCCATCTAGAAGTGATCATTGGGACCCCAACCAATGAGCAAAATGAAGAGGCATCAGCTCTTGCTGGAGAGTTGTGCCCCATTCACTGGAAAACCAGCACAGTGACTTCCATTCACCTGTGCCTTTGTCTGCTCTGCATCTCAGGTGGGTTCACTTGAATAAGATGAGCAGGAAAACCTGTATAGCCACATGTGTTGCTGTGCCTTAACTGCAATGGTCATTAATGTAAAATTCTGAAAAATCCCTTCATGGCGAGGTTCACATACAACATTTTTGAGGAGGTTTTTGAGCCAAAGCCAAAAGTAAATCCAGCAGGAATGTACAAGGTCTTTCTTTATATTTCCAATTCCGTTTGAACTCAGTTTTGATTTTGGCTTGATAAACTGAATGAAAAACTGCAGTATTTCCAAAAATCGTTGTGTTTAAAGTTCTCCATAAAGTTCTCCATATTTGTAGAAGTTATAATCACTGTAGGATGGTTAGCTGCACCCATTTCAGGCTATGTCTGCAATTTAGAGACATTTAGATATAGCTCTAGTATACTATCCTGACAACACTAAAGTTAAAGGGGTTTTCCAGATTTAAAAAAAACTAAAGTTGGAAAAGGGCCACAAACGTGTTTAAAGGGTAGCTCCCACCATCCTATTTTTTTTTTTGCTAGCCCGTTCCACCCCCGAAACCCCCCCCCCCCCCTCCCCGCTATGGCTCTAACCCGTCCCCCCCCCCCCCTGATTGACAGTCAGGGAGCGAGTGCAGCCTAACTGAAAAAGGACTAATCAGTCCTTTTTCAGTGGCCGGTTTTTAAATGTAAATTAAACCTTTTTAATGAAAAAAATAATAATACTTTTATTATTATTTTTTTCATTAAAAAGGTTTAATTTACATTTAAAAACCGGTATATTAGAGATATGTTGTAGTACATAAGTACTACAACATATCAAAAAATAAAGTTGGTGACAGTGCCCAATTAATCAACAAGCAACAGTTACTTACCTCTCTGATCCCGCACTGATCGACCACACGGTCAGCACCCCGATGCCCCTTTAGTAGTGGGCATCACTCCTAAATGAAGACAGGGATGCCGACTGGAGCCCAAACTGGGGATCAGAGAGGTTAATAACTGTTGATTTGTTATTTTAACATGTTTAGGGCCCTTTTGCAACTTAAAAAAAACCTGGTAAATCTCTTTAAGCTACTTGTTAGGAATTACCTCAGCATTCTGCAGTCCCATGAGAGCTTCCTTCGATAATGATAAATGATGATGTAAATGTCTACTGACAGGACCGTGATCTGTAAGAAAAAGACAAATGTTGATACTTTATATGCTTCCCAGGGTAACGTTAATCTTTAGGCTACACTGAGACTTTTTGTTGCACTACTGATTGACTTTCATCAAGAAATACAGTGGGAGATAAATAAAACTGTGCAAACCAGAATTTTGGCACAGTTTGCCACAAAACCGGTACACATAATTAGCCAGAGTGTGAAAACAAATTAGACAAAAAGTACTGATAATTGCGCCACACTCGATAGTGGGCATGGTTGAGTGAAAAGTGGATGGGACTTCAACATAAAAGGCATAGCTGATATGCACCAAAAATGCACTACTTTTTTGGCTTCAAAGTGAGTCAATTAAAAGGGTATTGCAGAGGGAAAAAAAAGTAATCAGCTCACTCACCACACAGTGCACAGTCCCAAAGCCCACTGGAAACAGATAAATAACATAGAAGGACCAGCACTACAGTGTTATCATAAAGGTAGCAATTCTTTATTGAGGTCCAGTAAAATCCATAGAGTCTGTTACAGACATAAAGCAGGTTACCTTAAAATTAGTCAGGATGAACAGATACCAATATGTTTGGTTTAAAGGGGTACTCCGCCCCTAGACATCTGATCGCTAGGTTGTGCTGCTGGAGACCCCCCGATCTCGGCTGCGGCACCCCAGACATCCGGTGCACCAGAGCGAACTTTACTACGTGCCAGATGACTGGCGATGCGGGGAGGCATGACGTCACGAGCCGGTGGAGCTGCAACCGAAGCTCTAAACGAACGCCGGGTGCAGCAGGGAGATCGCAGGGGTCCCCAGCGGCTCGACCCTCGCAATCAGACATCTTATCCCCTATCCTTTAGATAAGAGATAAGATGTCTAGGGCGGAGTACCCCTTTAAGGAGATTGCAGGACAAAACATGTTTGTTTCTATCCATCCTGATTACTTTTAACGTATCTTGCTATAAGTCTGTAATGGATTTACTGATTTTACTAGACCTCAAATCCAATGTGGCCTAAAACTTAGATAAAAAATGGGCCAGATTTTCATTCCGTCTGAGACACTGTTGAAACTTTGACGCAGTCTTAGACTGTCTAGTCCAAGTTAAAACTGTTAAGAATGTTATGTTTTTTATTTATCTTCCCAACAATCTTCTATGCAATCTTGTGGGCAGCAGTTGTTATCTGATCAGCAGTACTATAAAAAGTCTTAGGGTGAAAACACCTGGGCTCTTGGCCGCATTCACCCTAAATGCGGCAGCCAATCAGCGCACAAGTTTTCCTGCCAACATGTGAACTGATTGGCTCAATGTAGCCTTAGCCTGAGGGTTAGAACCCATGTAGAAGCCACAGAGCTGCTGAAAACCATACCAAAACCATGCCAGAAAGTCAAACAAATTTGTAAATTACTTCTATTAAAAAATCTTAATCCTTCCAGTACTTATCAGCTGTTGTTATCATCCACAGGAAGTTCTTTTCTTTTTGAATTTCCTTTTTGTCTGACCACAGTGCTCTCTGCTGACACCTCTGTCCATGTCAGGAACTGTTCAGAGCAGGATAGGTTTTCTATGGGGATTTAATCCTACTCTGGACAGTTCCACTGTGGTCAGGCAGAAAGAAAATTAAAAAATCTGTTTAACTTTCTGGCACCAGTTGATTTAAAACATTTTTTTTCCAGTGGAGTACCCCTTTAAGAACCAGGACTCAGCTGTTATTTGTCAAAAAGCCCCTTTAAAGGTGTTTTAAGATTCCAGATATTGATAGCACTCCTTTCAATCAGTGCCTAATATACACAATGTACATCAGCTGGAAACCTCGGTACATTGTGTAGTTCTGGAGCCAGGGTATTGCAGCTCAGCTCCCATTGAAATGAATGGGAGCTAAGCTACGGTATCTTGGAACCACCACTACAAAGTGTAAAGGGTCGAGACTTCTGGTTGATATCTGAGTACCATGGCTCACCTGAACAGCTGCTGCTCAGGGTGTTGGCACCCAGACCATCAGATATTGAAATCTAAAATCTTAAATCTTGAAATAAGTAGCATCATACCTGTTGTATTTGATTGCCCTTCTTGATTTTTCATTAATGAACCTGCAGAATGATGATTCAGAATATTCTTCTGACTCTAAAAATAAAAATACATTCTAAGGTTATCCTTGTCATTCAAAGTCATTTATACCATTTATATCCAGATATAACCAACACAAAAAGGTGAGAGACTTTGTAAATACAATGCATTTCTTATGTAGCAATTATCTGAACTTACAGCCTGTATTATGATACAATTCTGTTACTTTAAAAAAAAAAACTTTTGGTAGTGACAGTGCCTATTTAAAGGAAGCAGTCAACCTGTTTATCTAAAGATGAGCCTTAGATCACTGTGCAGAGGTCGGGATAAAGATGACATTTCAAATCATTAGGGAAAGCTCTATGTAAGAAATACTAAGAGAATTAAGATTTAAAGCCTAAGCATCATTTTGACAAATGATGACAAAGGGCTGATACCCCTTGAAATGCGTAGTCTTTGTTTTAATGAACACAACTCGGAAAGTCTAGCAGAACCAAACAGAAACAAACAAGCCCACTGTTCAGTCAAGTGATTCTGCCTTTTAAGACCCAGACCCTCACCAAAACATCTTACATGTAACTATGACAAGATAGAAGTTTGTCAAAATAAAAGCTACCCTTTAGTGTCTCTGAAATATATAAATAAATTGACAACTGGGTGTTATCATTTTCCTTATCAATAGGGTGTCTTCATACATAATGTGTCAGACAGTGTCAGACTGAATAGTGACACACTTTATTGACAAGGGGAATAATAAAGCCCAGTTGTCAATTTATTAGTACATTTAAAAAACAAAACGGAGGAAGAGGAAACACAGATTTGTAAGAAAAGAAGGAGGTCAAATGTTTACTAAAACAGACAGATCATACCCATGATCTGCCCAGTGTTTTGTCTATGCACTGTTGTTCACACTGCTGCAAATTTTAAATCCACCTGGATAAATGACATGTTACATGTGCCGAATAAAAAATGTGCCAAGTAGCCAGCATACAAACAGCTGCAATTAAGGGGCACAATTTGTGTCCCAATCCATTTTTACCCATAAAACCCCACCACAGAGAGAAAAAAGAATTAAAAAAATGCAAACAACATTGTGATATATAACCTGAAGACAGGACATGTGTGCAGCTTGGATCTTAAAGGGGTTTTCCCAAGACTAAAAGTAATTATCGGGGACAAATAGCTGATCAGGGAAGGGGTAGGGTGTCTAACCACTCGGACCTTCACCAATCATAAGCATAGAGGTCCCTTGTCCCGAGTGAATGAAGTGGTAAAGCGGCCTCTGCTCTATTCACTGCCTATCACACTCTATTCACCTGAAAAACAATAGACCTCCATTCTCTTAATCTGTAGGGGTCCAACAGTAGGGACCCCAACAGATTATAAGAATGGATGTCCACTGTTTTCCCCTATCCTGTGTATAGGTGAAAATATTTAGCCTAGGGATAACCTCATTAACTAGGCTGTCACAATGTCCATCAGGATGAGAACTGTATAAACAGAGGGACATAATCATGCTGCAGGATAGAGAAATAGCATACCTGACTGCAGGAGAATGGCTGCTTAGAATTGGTGTTAGAGCAGAATGTGCTGTTTGATTTAGTATTGGATCCTGGAAGATGAGTTTCATTAGATACAGGATGGTGCCTGTCATTCTGCTGATCGCCATAGCTGTCACCAGATCCCGGACTCTGAAATGATGGTCCCATACCTTGAAGAACCGTGCTAGGATTTACAACAGTAAAGCGGTTTGTCGTTGTCATGTTTGAGCAACCAGATGATGTTGATCCTCCTTGGGCTTTATTGCCTTGACCAGGTGACAAATGTAAAAGTGTAGGAGACACCTGTGCTACTTGTCCTCCAACAATTTGAGATGGTCCATGGTTCAAAAAGACTTGTCCTCCGGAACTTGAGAATGTCTGGCCAGAAACAAGCTGTACAGCAGTTCCCGGGCTATGTAACATTTGCCCAGAATAATGTTGGCTAGGCCTAATCATGCCACCTGTGTTTCTGTTCAGCATTATATGTTCTGTGGGGACTTGGTGAGGACCGAGGTGAGAAGATTGTGTCTGGACAAACTGGGCATTTATGGCCTGAATATGTTGGAGAGAGCTGGAGTTTATGGAAAGGCCTGCGGGAATGAAGAATTGGTTATGATGAGCATGTGCTTCTCCTAAAGGAGAATGGATAACAATGCTGCTACCTGGCTGCTGGCTCGATGCTTTATGGGAACGTTGATGAGTTATAGGAATTTGCTGATCCATTGAAGGGCTTTGTGCTGAATTTCCAGGAACACAATGCGCTCCTTGATGTCTATGATGATGCATTCCCAAATTACTGACACTGTAGGACATTTGCTGTCCCACCTGCATAGGCTTTGGCTGAATATTAATCGGGCCTTTACTAGCATTTGGTGCTGGACCTCTATGAATAATTATATTATGGACCGGTAAGGACGTCTGGAAATTTCCACTACTGAAAGGAACCGTGACTTGCTGTCCAGCTGGACTTACATTTGGACTGGAAAACATTGTACTGCCATTTTGAGTATGACTCTGCACAAGTACTCCACCACTTGTGCTACTCGGAGGTGCCTGCTGACCACTTTTAAGTATAATCTGAGATCCATCGGGATTATTAATAGTCATCACTGGAGACTGATTGTTGATGGAACCAATAAGATGTATCTGTCCGGAACCACTGTGACTACTGGTAGGAATATGCTGGCTAGGTATAATTCCCACTGGTTGCATAAAACCATGCTGTACACCTAATGTATTGCTGGCAAATGATGCACCTACAGGCATGTGCGTCACTCCTATGGGATGTAATGTCTGACCTGAGTAACTAGCAGTATTAGAAACCTGGGTGAGGGATGCTGATGAAAGGGCATGATGCAGAGCGTTTGCAAACTGTTGGCTTGCGGCTACACTGGCATCCAAATAAGCCTCTTCTGCCAATATCTGCTCTGTGATATTGGCCTCCTGCAGTGATTTCTGGAGAATGTCCTCACTGAGGTCTGGGATAGAGGAAGATTCAAGCTCATCTTCAAAGAACTGAATGTTGTTTGACAGCTGAAGTCCGTCTGTGGATTCCTCGTCAGCCAGGCTTTGCACACTTTTTATGGATGACTTAGAATCAGTCAGCTAATGGGAAAAAAGAATAATTAATCAAAGTATGGATACAAACCTGTACCAATAAACTGTATGATAATTGCTAATAACATATTATATTTTGGGGACACAATATTGTTTCTCCAAAAACCTTCATTTTTTTTTTTTACAGACACACGAGGAGGTTTTTGTTTTGTACAGCAAACAGTGGATCTTTCACATTGCAAAGGTATTCTCTGCTAGAATAATTGCTCATAAGGGAGAACTACACACTGGCACACAGAATGCCTACAACTCCAGACCATACTGAGTAACCGTGCTATGTTTACACTGCTTTTTAACACTAAGTTCAGAATAAGGGCTAAAGAATGCTGCAATGTTTTGTCAAATATTGGAAAGCAGGCACAACCACAGTATGTGTTTCTTTCACTATCTCCCTTAGGTGCACTGAAACAGACTTACTTTGGGGGGTCCACTCTTCCTTTATACCTCCACAGGCTCATCTACACATTCTGTACCACCATGTGGTTCCAGGACTAAGTTCAGTAGTCTTTACTACTTTTATTTTCATAAGACATACAATAAAATAGCAACTCAACACGTTGAAGGGTTCATCCCTTTATCAAGAGTACATTTACAAACACCAATATATATGCTCATTTCCCCCACTGCTTATGTAACCGGATGTAGCATATTGCTACCAGTTTAACCCTTTTTCTCTTTCCTTCTACCATAATCATACAGGAACATTTCTCTATATAGTGTACATATTCATACTCAATCACATAAATAAATAAAAACATGAATTACATACTGTATATAGAATACATACTAGATCAGCAACAATCCATTAAATGTGCATAACAAATGAGTAAACCGCATATTAAAGCAAAACTGACAGGCTGTTCACCCACACTAAACCCAATACACTGGGTTATAGTGCGGGTGAAAAGCATTCAAATGCAAAGTCACTTACATGAGTTTGTGGTGAAGTATTTCCAGAGTTGTGCGTCTTAAGTCTTCTAGTTCTATTGCACAGCTCTGCGCAATGGAGGTGGGGCGCCGGCTCACCACGCTCTCCTGCCTCCTCAATATTACCCGTCCAATATTAACCCCCCTCCCCCCTAATGAATATGCAAAATAATTCTCTCACGTCCTAGCTATGTGAGAATGAATTATTTTGCATATTTATCACAGGGGCAGGCAGAGTAGGGAATATTGAAGAGGCAGAGTTGCACAATAGAACTAGAAGACTTAAAGTGTACCTGTCATCAAACCATATTTTTTAACCCCTTAGGGACCAAGCATTTTTCAGTTTTTGCACTTTCATTTGTGGTCGTAGAAGCAGGTTGTCCTATACAACGACCTTCCAGAAAAACAAAAAAGGGGGTCACACTGCGGAAAGGAAAGAGTGACCGAGAGATAAGTCCGAACAGCCCTCACCACAACCAGATTGTGGAACAAACGCTTCCAGGAATGAGAAGGGGCCAGACAAGAGGACAGTAGGACGATGTTCTCATTGAGATGAAAAAGTCAAAAAACCATCTCAGGTAAGAATGACGGACCTGGACGAAAAACAACTTGTCCTGGTATAACACCAGGAAGGGAGAACAGCAGGAGAGAGATACCAGCTCTGACACCCTCCTAACAGAGGTAAGAGCAATAAGGAACGCCACCTTCCGGGGAAGGAGGCGAAAAGAAATGCCCCTGAGAGGGTCAAAAGGGGCGTCCTGCAGAGCACCTAAGACCAAGTGTAAGTCCCAAGGGAAAAAAGGGGACTGATAAGGAGGGGCAGCTTGTGCCACTCCCTGAACTAGGTTCGGACATCATAATTGAACGCCAAAGAACGTTGAAAAAGAATGGAAACGGACGAAAACCAACCACGACCGGAGAAAAAGGCTGAGTTTCACACCAACAGAAATAAGATCGCCAAGTATGGTGGTAAACCTTTGCAGAGGAAGGCTTGTGAGCCCTCAGCATGATGTGAACCACTTGGGAAGAGAAACCGTGGATCCTCAGAACCGCTGTCTCAACGCCATGCCATCAAAAGCAGAGACGGTAAATAGGGGTGGCACAGGAGACCTGATATAGGAGGTCTGGACGATAGGGAAGGTGCAGAGGTAAGTAGTACAGGAGCCTGACCACGATGACGTACCATGCCCGCCGGGGCCAGTCTAGGCCACGAGAATGGCGAGAACGCCCTCTGCTGTGAGTTTCCTCATGAACCCCGAAAAGAGAGGAAGGGGAGGAAACAGATAAGGTAAGGCAAAGCCCGACCAATAAACAGATAAGGTAGGGCAAAGCCCGACCAAGAAAGAGGAACGTTTGGTTGTGGCATCCACGCCTGGAGCGCCCCAGAGGTTGCAGATCACTGCAAACACCTCCGGATGTAGGGACCACTTGCCTTGGACGGCTGAGGACCGGCTGAGAAAGACCACATCCCAGAAACACCCGGAATGAAAAGCGCTGAGATGGACGGAAACCTGAGTTCTGCCAAGAAGGGAATTTCCCAAGAAAGAAAGGATTGCCCTAGGCCCCAACATGTTGAAGGAGAAAAGGGCTTCTCGAGGGACCAAGGCCCCAGACCGTCCGGTCCTTGAAAACACCTCCCCAGCCCGACAGACTGGCAGGGAGGGGCAGGAAGGAGCGCCCCCGAAAAAGGAGGGGAAACAAAGCCACCATAGAAGGGACCGACAAGACTGTCGAGTGACAATGGAGACCTGTCCCACCAGAAGAGAATCACCAATTGAAGAGGTCGGTGATGAAACTGGGCAAATGGCACGGCCTTCACGGCCGCCGCTAACCGACCCAGGACATCCATGCAAAAGCTAATGGAAACTGGAGCAGGGTGCCAAAGTCATCTGACTCTTGATAAGAGAGTCAGCCGATTGGTCGGCAGATTTGAAAGCGGGCAGAGGCCGCGTCGAACTGGAGCCCCAGGAAAGCGGTTGGACTTGTCCCGAATGACCATCCAACCGAAGAGAGACAAGGTCTGGAGGTTGAGACCAAGACTCTCCAGGATCTGGGCCCTGGCTGGAACTCTGATCAGAAGGTCGTCCAAGTAAGGAATCACGGAAACAACTGTTGTCCATAAAAGGGGCTATCACAGACGCCAGGATTATGTTAAAGGTCCGCGGAGAAGTGGCCAGACCGAAATGGAGAGCCACAATAGAAAATGACCTTCCGGAACTGCAAAGCGGAGGTACCGCTGATGACCAGAACAATGACATGTGGAGGCAGGCATCCTTGATGTCCACCAAGGAACGAAAATTCCCCATGAACCAGGGATGCCAGCACCGAACGGAGAGACTCCATTCGGGATGGGAAGCAGAAGATGCTGGCTGAGATACTCAAGAACCAAGATTGGGCTTACAGAAACGCCTTTCTTGGGGACCACAAAGAGGTTGGAATAAACCTCGAAAACGTTCCCCTGAAGGAACCGGGACAATGAATGTGCGTAGTCCAGGCATCCCGGAAGAGTAAGAGGCGACCAACCACCCGAGAAAGGTCGGCGGGTGGGGGCGACCCATCAGATCGAGGAAGGCCTACGGGTGCCCGATGGGGCCGCAAAACGGCCTGAATGGATAGCCTACCTCCGGGAGGGACAGGTCCGGAAGGAGGAAGCCCTCTTCCCGTGAAGGCGCCCGGCTGGACCCCGTGTTGGTACCCTGTGTGGCACCAAAGGTCTGCAGAACCCGAAGGAGGACTTACGACAGAAAGCGGTTCTGCGAGCCGTATCCAGAGGTAATAAAGAACTCTTTTCTGCCCGACGCCTCACTTCCTGAAGGCGGCATCCACATTCCAGGCTTTAAGCCACATGGAGGGACGGTGGCTACCAGGTAGCTTGTGGCAAATGCAGCACAGTGGCTGAGCATGAAACAGAAAATCTTCAGCTGCGGAGCATCGGGCTAGATTAAATAAATCCTCCAGAGGGATCTTGAAGACTACCCTGGCAGAGTTGGGAGACCACACTGAAAGGGCCCTTGACCCCCAGGCCGAAGCAAAAGCAGGAAGATCCTGCTGTCTCAAGGCAAAGTTTGTCAAAGTCTCCACCTTCAGGTCGGCTGGATCTTGAATGCAGCGACATCAGCCAAAGGCCCGGTAGGCGCCTTAGAGAGGCGGGAGACCGGCATATCCACAGTTGGAGAGGAGGTCCACCAAGCAAAGAGGTCCTTGGCGAAGGGATACCACGCTTAAACCTTCTAAGTTTCCTGAAACTTCTTGTAAGGGTGCCTCCAGGCGGATACCAGCAGGGTGTAAAATTCAGCGTGAGAACTGAATGTCTTGGGTGCCGGTCGGGCACGAAGAAAAGGAGACTTCTGGAGCCACGTCCAAAGTTCCTGGGTCCTTTAGATGGAAGGTGTATCTTATGGCTGAAACCAATGAGTACACCACATCAGGCATCCGTGCGTTCCTTTAAGTCGGAGGCCGAATCAGAAACCTCATTCGCAAGTTCTCCAGGTGAATGGGAATGAGGTCAGGCAGCCCTGGAAGAGGTCGGGCACGATGAGAGGAAACTTCTGGACCATGTTCGAAGTTCCTAGGACCTTTAGCTGGAAGGTGTCTCTTATGGCCAAAACCAATGAGTACACCACATCAGGCATATCCGTGTGGTCCTCTGAGTCGGAGGCTGAATCAGAAACCTCATCCACAAGTTCTCCGGGAGAATGGGAACGAGGTGAGGCCACCCTGGAGGTTGAGCACGATTAAAGGAAACTTCTGGAGCCACGTCCGAAGTTCCTGGGTCCTCTAGATGGAAGGTGTCTCTTGTGGCGGAGACCAATGAGTGCACCATGTCCGACATATCCGTGTGGTCCTCTGAATCAGAGGCCGAATCGGAAACTGCATCCACAAGTTCTCCAGGTGAATGGGAACGTGTGAGGTGGCCCTGGAAGAAGGGGAGACTGACCAGGTACGCATGTCTAGAGAGCCAGAGCGGCGACCATTGGAGCATCCTCTAGAGGAGCGACGCTTGCTACAGGGTGGAGTAACAGAGCAATGCCTGTGAGGGGAGTGCCCGTGCCTGCCAGAAGACTCGGAGGATGAGTCAGATGAAAAACACCCCCATGACGCTGCGAGAGCATCAGTATAGGAGGAGAGTGGGACCCTCCAGAGGGCCTCTTCAATGCAGTCACCTTATAACAGGAGACCTGAGCCAAGTCAGATATAGACTGGGGGAGGGAGAGAACCCAGGCTGGAGGGGTGGCCGAACCCACCGGGACTGGTAGACAACCGAGGTAGAATAGCAGGGGGTCTGGGGGAGCAGTGGAGCAGGCAGAACAAGTGGTTCAGCAGAAACAGACATTTTTGAGATACAGCTTTTACAGATGTAATGAGTGGCTAACACTCCAGTTAACTGTTTAGAGGGAGCAAATGGTTTCAGCAGAACCAGGCATTGTGAAATTACAACTTTTACAGACAAAATTATGAACTAATGCTCCAGTTGTCTATGCAGCCCAAGTCTGTGACCCCAGGGCAGCTGCAGTGAAGAGAACTCCGTTCTAGTGTAGACAAAGAAGGGAGAAATGCCGGCCAATAGCATAAGAGGGGCGGGCCAGGAGCAGGGGCACTGCTGATTGGCCCCTGCCTCTCACAACGCGCGCACAGCGCGGATTGGAGGCTAATCTGCCCATCTCAGAAGCCCCGACAACAGAGGGGTGGAGCTATAGCACCCTCAGCTTCTGACAAGAAGGTCAGTAATGGCGCCCACGCCCGCTCCTCTCCCCGAGCGAACATGTCATTCGCATATGCGCTTGCGGGGTAGCGAGCGAGACGCCGCCAGCAGCCGACTGCTGCCGAAAGCGAAAGTAAGCCGGCGCTTCATGCGCCCGCATAGTAAAAACGCTGCGGCTGTCAGACGCTTAAAGAAACATACACACCACACACACATATCGTTCAGGAAAGTGAAAAGTATAGTGCCCTCTGAATAAAGCTGTGCCCCAGTCCAAAAATGCTCCTGCTCACCCCAGTTTTTTCAATAAATATAGAACAACCCCCTGTCCAGGCCAGCCCCTGAGAAAAAGTGGGCAAAAAGTGAGGGTCTCCAGAGGTTGCAAGGCTGTACCTAGGAGAAAGGGAATATACTCACCTCAGTCAGAAGAACTCTCATAAAGTCTTAATATGAAGTCTACCGAGCTACCATGTGCGAGCGAAGCGAGCAGGGAAATAGGGGAACCCGGACCCATGAGGTACAACACCAGAGGCTGACCGTTGGCGAGAGGGGGTTAACAGCGCATATACGCAATGTCTGTTCCCCCTCAATCGCAATGGGGAGACAGTGAGCCGCAGTTCCTGAATCCCCACCTGAAAACATGAAAGAAAAAGGAATAAAAAACTAACACATCCCTAACTAGGAAAATAATAAAACATAAGACCTGGTCTGGAGAGAACTCCAGACCATGTCCACCTCCTTAAGACACTAAGCTAAAACTGATTACCTCAGATGCCTTTGGGCGGGTATACCCTGCTGGGAGGAGCCGACTTCTCTTGTTGCCATAGTGTCAAACCTCCTAGTGACAGCAGCATACACCCATGGTCTGTGTCCCCCAATGGAGCCGATAGAGAAATACTCGATTTGGACTATTTTTATGGTTCGGACATTTATGCATGCAGTGATACCACATATGTTTGTTTTTTATTTTTATTTACACACTTTTTTTTTTTATGGGAAAAGGGGGGTGATTCTGATTTTTATTAGTGAAGGTGTTAAATTACATTTATTAACTTTTTTTTAAAACTTTTTTTATGCAGTGTTATAGCCCCCTCTAGGAGCTATAAAACAGCATACACTGATTGCATACACTCTTCAATGCATTGCCATAGGAATGCATTGATCAGTGTTTTCTGCGCTTGATTGCTCAAGCCTGGATTTCAGGCTTGAAGCAATTAAACGCCGATCAGACATTGGGAAGAAGGTAGGACACTTCCCGCTGTCCTCATAGCTGTTTTGGACGCCGTGATTTTAACGCGGCGGTCCCGAACAGCTCTGCTGAGCTAACCGGCAGTGTATTCTCCCGTTTTAGACTAAAGGGTTAATACTGGACATAAGCCCGATCGGCGATGTCCGGTATTAGCCGTGGGTCCTGGTTGCTGATAGCAATTGGGACCACGCAAATACAAAGCGCGCTCAGCTTCTGAGCGTGCTTCACACATTGGGAGCCAGCCACGGACGTAAATATACGTCCATGGTCATTAAGGGGCTAAACCAACCCAGATTATATTCCCAAACAACTCCTAACATCCCTTCTGCCCTTAAAAAAAACTTCAGATCTTTAAAAAGCTGTGTATCATACCTTTCCCCTTGGCAGAAGAAACTCACTGAAGCCTGTGAGAGCTGTGCCTCACCATGCTGAGTTTGGTCTCCTGCCAGGCCAGGAGGAGACCAAACTAACTGTTTGACTTGTGCAGGGAACAGAACAGAGACACCTAGTGGCTGTTTTTTCAATCACATTAAAAACATATAAAGGTTCAGAATTTTAACAGCAAGTAAACAGCAACGTGTCTTATAATTCCATAAGAAACAATATATAAAAAGTTTAGTATGGTGACAGACACTCTTTAAGATGCCCAATTCTGGTAATACTTCACAAATTCACGTAAGTGACCTCGCATTTTAATGCTGTTCACCTGCACTATAACCCTAGTATATTGGGTTTAGTGCGGGGGAACAGCCTGTCAGTTTCACTTTAAATTACCATCAGTGTGAAAAGATAATATTCCAGTTATCCTTCCAACAACATACGGTAGTATCAGCTTATCATTTAAATTGATCTGTACAGGATGATGTGCAGAAAACCAACAATTTTTATTTGTGTCTTTATTTTCATTTTGTTTCATCTTTATCTTATCTAGTTCTATCACTAGCACCAATTTATCTTTTTCCTAACCTATTTTGTCCAATACTATCACTACTGCCACTACCGTATATACTCGAGTATAAGCCGAGTTTTTCAGCACGATTTTTCGTGCTGAAAACACCCCCCTCGGCTTATACTCGAGTGAACTCCCCCACCCGCAGTGGTCTTCAACCTGCGGACTTCCAGAGGTTTCAAAACTACAACTCCCAGCAAGCCAGGGCAGCCATCGGCTGTCCGGGCTTGCTGGGAGTTGTAGTTTTGAAACCTCCGGAGGTCCGCAGGTTGAAGACCACTGCGGCCTTCAACATCATCCAGCCCCCTCTCACCCCCTTTAGTTCTGAGTACTCACCTCCGCTCGGCGCTGGTCCGGTCCTGCAGGGCTGTCCGGTAAGGAGGTGGTCCGGTGAGGAGGTGGTCCGGGCTGCTATCTTCACCGGGGAGGCCTCTTCTAAGCGCTTCGGGCCCGGCCTCAGAATAGTCACGTTGCCTTGACAACGACGCAGATGCGTCGTTGTCTAGGCAACGGCTCTATTCCGGGCCGGAAGCGCGGAGAAGAGGCGCCCCCGGTGAAGATAGCAGCCCGGACCACCTCCTCACCGGACCACCTCCTTACCGGACAGCCCTGCAGGACCGGACCAGCGCCGAGCGGAGGTGAGTACTCAGAACTAAAGGGGGTGAGAGGGGGCTGGATGATGTTGAAGGCCGCAGTGGTCTTCAACCTGCGGACCTCCGGAGGTTTCAAAACTACAACTCCCAGCAAGCCCGGACAGCCGATGGCTGCCCGGGTTTGCTGGGAGTTGTAGTTTTGAAACCTCTGGAGGTCCGCATGTTGAAGGCCGCAGTGGTCTTCAACCTGCGGACCTCCGGAGGTTTCAAAACTACAACTCCCAGCAAGCCCGGACAGCCGATGGCTGCCCGGGCTTGCTGGGAGTTGTAGTTTTGAAACCTCTGGAGGTCCGCAGGTTGAAGACCACTGAGGGCGAATGATGAGAAGAGGATGATGAAGGGGGGTGGGGATGATGAAGGGGGGGGGTGTGGGATGATTACAAGGGGATGATGAAGGGGGGATGTGTGGGATGATAAGGGGATGTGTGGGATGATGACAAGGGGATGATGAAGGGGGGATGTGTGGGATGATAAGGGGATGTGTGGGATGATGACAAGGGGATGATGAAGGGGGGATGTGTGGGATGATGACAAGGGGATGATGAAGGGGGGATGTGTGGGATAAGGGGATGTGTGGGATGATGACAAGGGGATGATGAAGGGGGATGTGTGGGATGATGACAAGGGGATGATGAAGGGGGGATGTGTGGGATGATAAGGGGATGTGTGGGATGATGACAAGGGGATGATGAAGGGGGGATGTGTGGGATGATAAGGGGATGTGTGGGATGATGACAAGGGGATGATGAAGGGGGGATGTGTGGGATGATAAGGGGATGTGTGGGATGATGATAAGGGGATGATGAAGGGGGGATGTGTGGGATGATGACAAGGGGATGATGAGGATGTTAATGACGGGTCTGGATGATGACAGGGGGGGATGAGGTATTTCCCACCCTAGGCTTATACTCGAGTCAATAACTTTTCCTGGGATTTTGGGTTGAAATTAGGGGTCTCGGCTTATACTCGGGTCGGCTTATACTCGAGTATATACGGTATATCTTCTCCATAATCTCATTCAAACCATTTTAGATACAATGTATCCAAACTAAAAATCTAATTATTCTCAAGGTGACATAATTTTATATCTGGATCTTTTATTTCCATTCTGCTCTATGGGGACCAATTTAAGTAGTTTACTATCACTATTGTGAATGTGCATAAAGTGTCTTACTTTGTTGTTTACAATTGACTGTATATTGAACCTATATCGGTTCATACGTTCTTTCAGCATGAACCACGTACTGGAGGCCACATGGTCACTCCGGTATGTAGATTACATAATCTGCATATCCCAATTCATTTATTGTTTGATCATTTGTCATTTATTGTTTTAAAACTTTTTGCTTTATTCATTTTTATGTACCTTTGAAAGCAAATTATATATATTTGATAGCACTTTCTGCATTTTGATGATAATGATAAAATGAAGGCCTATTCTAGTGATATGAGATAGAAATACCACTATGAGGGTATGACCACACACTGCAGAAATGCAGATTTTCCACTGCAGAAAAAACATGTTGCATTTCAGCAGTGATACTACACATCCATACCAAACTATGCGGATTTGCAGTTGCATAATATGCTAATGTTTAAAGATATAAAAAATCTATGCATTTCAAATCCGCAATTGTGGATTTTGCTGTAGATCCCCAGCGTATCTGCAGGAAAATCTATAATACCTAGCTTCTGACTTTCTTGAAGTCAAGTAAGAAAATTTGACAAAACAATTGACATGATTAAGATATGCAGCTTATATTTAGAAAATGTCCTCTCCTTTTCTCCCCCCCCCCGTTCCCTCCCCCCTCCCTCTTTTTTCTTCTTCTCAGTCCCTCTCCTTTTCTTGCCAACCCTTGTCTGTATGTCCCTCTTTTACTGCTCAGAACCTGACTCCTTACCTTTTCCTCCTTCCATGACCCTCCCCCCTTTTCTGTTGTCTCTTATTGTTTCCCACACGACACCGTTTACATCTGTTCGCTTTCTTTCTCTTTGGTACTTCCACTGGCGCACCTATTGTTGATTTCAGATTCCTCATTAGGACTCGTACCCGACCTATCTAGGTAACCCTGGCCCTTGTGCCTGGGACGCTATATGTTGCTCCTGATTGACTGTTTGTTGCACTACTTATTGTGGAATTTACCACTTGCTGTTCTTTTTTGATATATGACATGTCATGTGATTATGCATTGTTTAGCTGCTGTCCATTGGGCCTACCCTGGCCACCGGACTCCTTTCTCTCTTACAAGTTTGTTTATCCTGTTACTCACCTATTGCTTGTAATGCCTCTTTTACCACTTTCAATAAAACCCTTTTTTGAATTTGAAAAAAAAGAAAATGTCCTCCCCTTTACAGATTTTCTTAGGGAAAACCTGAAACGTTTCCGCAACATGTGGCCATACCCTTAGGCTATGTTCACACAGTGTAAAATGTGCGGAATGTCCGCATGGAAAACATATGTGAACATTCCAAACATTTGAATAGCCTGGCAGGCAACAGGACCGCTTGGAAATGCGCAGTCTCATAGACGGCATTGCCTTTCCAAGCAAAATCTCCAAAAAGAATAGACAAGTCTATTCTTTTTGTGGATGCCAGAATTGGGATTTCGGCGGCATATGTAGTGCAGCAGAATCCCATTGAAATCAATAAGACTCTCCTGCAGCAGAATATCCGTGTGGAATATTCCGTTGGAATTCCGCACGGAGACTCTAACGTTTGAACATACCCTTAAAGGGGTACTCCGGTGGAAAACTTTTTTTTTTTTTTTTTTTTTTTTTTTTTTAAATCAACTGGTGCCAGAAAGTTCAACAGATTTGAAAATAACTTCTATTAAAAAATCTTAATCCTTCAATCCCCATAGCAAACATATGCTGCTCTGGACTGTTCCTAAAATGGTCAGCAGAGGTCAGCAGAGAGCACTGTGGTCGTGACATCAGAGAAATCCAAAAAGAAAAGTATTTCCTCTGTAGTATACAGCCCATAAAATGTATTGGAAGGATTAAGATTTTTTAATAGAACTAATTTACAAATCTGCTTAACTTTCTGGCACCAGTTGATTTAAAAAAAAAAAAAAAGTTTTCCACGGGAGTACCCCTTTAAGCAGAGGGACAATTTGGGAGAGAACTGCATAGGCTTATTATGTACAATATGTATCCTATTCTCTCTATGACTGGGCAGGTGGCCATGTAAACAATCACAAAAGTAATTGAAGTTTCTGAGATCTTTGTAGAACAAAATACATAAGCAGAGCACTCTGCATGCCCTACTACGTTAAAACAGTAGCACTTCTTTGAGCTTTGTACTTACACTTGAATTGGCGAAAATGGAGTTTGAATTTGATGCAGAAAAATCTGTATTTAACTCTTCACCAGGCTATAAGAAAATATAGATTTAAATATTCGGAAGAACAAAGTCAGTGAAAAGAAAATTAGCGCACACGGGAAACAACAGAATGGCCCTCATTTACTATTCTAAACCCACCTTGTTTTGTCGGGTTTTTTTGGCGCATCTTTGTCTGCGACATGTTGCAGACATCGTGCGCCAGTCTGCGACAGGATGCGACATTTTTTCCCGACGGACCCAATGTGGATTCTCCCAAACCCGAAAAAGGGGCGTAACCCGACATTTCTGAGCTTTACCACGTATTTATAAAGGTTTCCAACCCGAATTTGTTGAATTGTTGTGTATTTTTTCCCGACAACTCAGAGGAGTTGGAAACCAAAACCAACAAAACCCACGTGCGACAAACAGGATGCGACATAATAATAAATACCAGGGGAAAAAAGCAATCGGGTAAGAAAGCAAGATAGACTTACAACCCAATTTTCTAAGTAAATGAGGGCCAATATGTGTATATATATATACATATATATATATATATATATGTTGGGGGGAAAAAACAGGGAGAAACAGTGGTGACACAGAAGGAAAAGCGACATAAACTCATACATATGCATGGACAGATGCTTGAAAAAGCATAAATAACACTGCTATCACCCTAATACTAGTAATAGTAACCATGACATAGACGTAAGATGGCTAAAGACAATTAAACTATGTGCAAACATCCCTATGGAAACTGGTATAATCATATCCAACTTATTTAAATATTTAAAATCATTACAGAAGTCAATGTTTTAAAATTCTCCTTAAGGCTAAGTTTCTACTTCTTTTTTTTCTTTTGTGCGTTTTTCCCCCCAAAAAAACGCCAAAACGGCCCCCATGGTGTTTTTTCATTGAATATTTATTCATTTTTAAAACAGGGATCAATTTATGTGGGCGGGCAGGGCACTACAAATGTAGCCGACAATAATAAAAATGTAGTGTGTGTGTTTTTCACTTTTAAAAAAATACATTTTTAGGTAGTACTACTACTTCCAGCATGGGACACACTGTTCCATGATGGGAGTAGTAGTACCTGTACTAATAGACAGATCGCCCCGGGTATCACTTCTGACAACCGTTGCAATCCTCCTGAATAATGTATAGATGTGCCCAGTCGCTCTTCTATGGTCCCCTGCACTGCCGTATTTATACACCTATTCAGCCAATCACAACTCTCTATGGGAAATATGAATAGGTGTATATATACGCAGTGCAAGAGACCATAGAAGAGTGGCCGCATCTATACATTATACAGGAGGATCGCAACAGGTGTCAGGAGTGACATCCGCTGTGATCTGTCCTTAACTGCAGGTACTACTGCTCCCAACATGGAGCACGTTCTGCTTCATGCTGGGAGTAGGAGTACCTGCAGTTAAGGACAGATCACAGCGGGTGTCACTCCTGATACCCGCTACGATCGTCCTTCATCCGTGAGATGCGGAGCGGCTTTCTCCCGCGCTCGCATCTCTGCTCTGTACTTCGGACGGCTACTCACTCATTCATATTTCCCTCTGGGAGGACAATTTCTATTCACATCACTGGCCGGAGTATAGTGCAGAGATCGGAGCGCTGTATAGAGCCAATCCGCATCTCTGCTATATTATGGATGATTGCATCGGGTGTCAGGAGTGACACCCTGGGGATGTGTCTATTAGAACAGAAACTACTACTCCCATCACGGACCAGTGTGTTTCATGCTGGGAGTAGTAGTACTACCTAAAAATATAAAAAGTAAAGAAAAAAAAAGTGAAAAACACACACACTACATTTTTATTATCGTCGGCTACATTTTTAGTGCCCCGCCCACCAACATAAATTGATCCCTGTTTAAAAATTAATAAAAATGTTGGTATAAAAAATATGAATTTCATTAATTAATTTTTTTTCCTTCACTACTGCATCCTTTTTTTTGGTACCCAACACATTTTAAAGAAACGCCAAAGGGGCCCAAAAAGGAGATTTTTGTGTACTTACCGTAAAATCTCTTTCTCGAAGGATCCATTGGGGACACAGACCATGGGTGTATGCTGCTGTCTCTAGGAGGTGTGACACTATGGTAATAAAAAAAGTCAGCTCCTCCCAGCAGGATATACCCGTCTTCAGGCTCTGAGCTAGTCAGTTTAAGTTCCAGAGCAATAGGAGGAGACCAATAGGCCAAGGAACACCCATCCCCCCCCCCCCCCCCCCAAAAAAAAAAAAAAACTGTTCGAGAACCAGAAGAAGAAACATAACGCAACACACCCTCGGACAGAGAACCAAAGGGAAAAACCCAAAAAGGGCGGGAGCTGTGTTCCCCAATGGATCCTTCGAGAAAGAGCTTTTACGGTAAGTAAACAAAAATCTCCTTTTCTCTATCGGCTCCATTGGGGGACACAGACCTTGGGACGTACCAAAGCAGTCTCTTGGGTGGGCAGATAACTAATCAGACGGACGGCCGATCCACTGCCGCCTGCAACACTTTACGACCCAGAATAGCATCAGCCGATGCGAAAGTATGAACTCGGTAAAACCTCGAGAAAGTGTGCAAAGACAACCAGGTAGCCGCCTTGCAAATCTGCGAGGCCGAGGCTCTATTCTGGAGAGCCCAGGATGCCCCAACAGAAAGGATAGAATGAGCCACAACTCTGAACGGAGGAATCTTCCCCTTAAAGCGATAAACTTCCGAAATTGCGGACCGAATCCACCGAGAAATGGTGGCCTTGGAAGCAGGTTGTCCCTTGCGACGACCTTCCGTAAGGACGAAAAAGGAATCACACTGACGAAACGAAGAAGTGATTCTAGAGATAAGACCGAACAGCCCGAACTACATCCAGCTTGTGTAGTAAGCGCTCCTTAGGATGAGTAGGAGCAGGACAAAAGGACGGGAGGACCGAGACCACCTTAGGCAAAAAGGAAGGATCTGGCCGGAAAACGACCTTGTCCTGGTGGATCACCAGAAACGGAGAATGGCAGGAAAGAGCTGCCAGTTCAGACACCCTCCGGATGGAGATGATAGCAACAAGAAACGCCACTTTCCAAGAAAGGAGGCGGGGAGACACCTCTCTTAGGGGCTCAAAGGGTGCACCCTGGAGGGCACTCAGAACCAAATTCAAGTCCCAAGGGGGAGAGGGTGATCGATGAGGCGGAACAGCGTGCGCCACTCCTTGCAGGAAGGTCCGGACATGAGAATTAGAAGCCAGTGGCCGCTGGAAAAGAACAGCAAGGGCCGAAACTTGACCTTTAAGGGAACTGAGAGACAACTCCAGTTCCAACCCCGACTGCAAAAAGGAGAGAAGACGGGGAACCGAGAAAGTTACCGGGGAGAAGTCCTCAGCTTCACAACAACGAAAATAAGACCGCCAAGTACAGTGGTAAATTCTTGCGGAGGAGGGCTTAAGAGCCTTGAGCATGGTGTGAATGACTTGGGAAGAGAACCCGCGGGCCCTCAAAACCGCAGTCTCAACCGCCACGCAGTCAAATGCAGCGACTGTAAATTGGGGTGGCAAAGAGGACCCTGAGAGAGTAGGTCTGGGTGGAGCGGAAGACGCAGAAGAGCGTCGTCCAGGAGCCTGACTACGTCGGCGTACCACGACCTTCGGGGCCAATCTGGAGCTACCAGAATGGCGGGGACGTCCTCTGCCTTGAGCTTCCTCAGCACCCAGGGAAGGAGCGGAAGAGGAGGGAAAAGATAGGGTAGGGCAAACCCCACCCAAGGAATCACTAGGGCGTCCACGGCCAGAGCCTGAGGGTCCCGGGACTTGGAAACAAACGGAAGGATCTTCCGATTGTGCCGGGACGCGAAGAGGTCCATGTCCGGAATGCCCCAGAGGTCGCAGAGCTGCGCGAAGACCTCCGGATGAAGAGACCACTCGCCGGGGTCGGGTGAGGACCGACTGAGGAAGTCCGCTTCCCAGTTGAGCACTCCCGGTCTGTGAATCGCCGAAATGGCCGGAACCTTGCTCTCCGCCCAGGTGAGAATCTTGGTCACCTCGGCCATGGCTGCCGAGCTGCGAGTGCCGCCCTGTCGATTTATGTACGCCACGGCCGTGGCGTTGTCCGACTGAACGCGGACAGGACGGGACTGAAGACGGGACTGTCCAATCCCTGAACATGCCGCCCCAGCCCGACAGGCTGGCATCCGTTGTAACAACCTGCCAGTGAAAGGGAAGAAACGACCGCCCTTGGAGAAGAAGGGGGGAGCGGAGCCACCAGAGCAGAGACTGATGGACCCTGCAAGGGAGAACAATCTGACGATGGAGGGAGAGAGGAGACCTGTTCCATCGAGAGAGAATCGCCAGTTGAAAGGGGCGGTAATTAAACTGGGCAAAGGGTACGGCCTCCATAGTTGCCACCATTCGACCCAGGACTTCCATACAAGTACGGATGGAGACTGATACCTGGGTCCGAAGGGAGCGGACCCCCAACCGGAGCACCAGACGTTTGTATGGCGGAAGACAAATTCGGGAAGAGGCCGTGTCGAATCGAAGTCCCAGAAATGTTAGAGACTGGGTAGGACGGAGAACTGACTTGTCCCAGTTGACCATCCACCCGAAGCGAGTCAGAGTGTGGACAGTGACGTCCAGATTCTCCAGAGTCTGTGCTCTGGTTGGAGCCTTGATGAGAAGGTCATCCAGATAGGGTATCACCGAGATTCCCCTCGACCGTAACAGGCCCATCACTGGCGCAAGGATCTTTGTAAAGACCCGAGGAGCCATGGCTAGACCAAAGGGGAGGGCTACAAATTGAAAGTGCCCCTCTGGAACCGCAAAGCGGAGGTACCGATGATGGCCCGGAAATATTGGCACATGGAGGTAGGTATCCTTGATGTCCACCGATGAAAGGAACTCTCCTTGTTCCAGGGACGCCACCACCGAAGGGAGAGATTCCATTCTGAAGTGGCGGATGAGAAGGTGACGGTTGAGACACCTGAGGTCTAGGATTGGTCACACAGAACCGCCCTTCTTGGGGACCACAAAAAGATTTGAATAGAAACCCCGAAAACGTTCCCCTGGAGGAACGGGGAAGATAACCCCCTGGAGAAGCAGAGACTGGAGAGCCGCTCGAAATTGCTTCGCCAGAGGAGGAGACCAGGGGGCCCGGGATAAAAAAAACGATCCCTCGGAAGGGAGGCGAATTCGATCCGGTAACCGTTGAACACCACGTCCCTGACCCAAGAGTCCTGAATGTGTGAGGTCCAGATGTCTCGGAAAAACAAGAGACGACCTCCCACCCGAAAAGAAACCGCGGGTGGGGGCCTCACTTCATGCAGAAGTGGGTTTGCGGTTGCCCGATTTGGGCTCAAAACGGCCAGACCGGTTGGAGTCCGACTTCCAAGACGGGCGTGCCCGGAACGAGGGAGCCTTCTCGTCCAGCGAGGGCGCCTGCCCGGACCCTTTACTGGGGCCAGAGGTCCGAAAGGACCGAAAGGAAAAGGACTTCCTTTGGGAAGTAGGGCAAGCCTTATTCTGAGGTAACAAGGAACTCTTACCTCCCGTTGCCTCAGAGATAATCAGATGCCAAAAAGACGGCCACCTGTAAAGGGAAGCTCAGTGAGAGACCATTTGGAAGCGGCATCCGCATTCCAAGCTTTAAGCCACATAGAGCGGCGGAGAGCCCCTAGGTGACCCACAGCAAAGGCAGAACAACGGGCTGACTGCATGGAAGCTGTGCACAGAAAGTCCCCAGCTTTAGAGCATTGGAGAGCCAGAGCAGATCGATCCTCTGGGGGGAGCCCGCTAAGATATCCTGATGGAGCTTTTGGCACCACTCCGACAGGGCCTTGGACACCCATGTCGAGGCGAAGATGGGAAGAAGAGAAGAGCCAGCTGCTTCAGAAGCGAACTTCGCTAAAGATTCTACCTTCTTGTCCGTGGGATCCTTGAAGGCAGTGGCATCTGCCAGAGGCAGTGTAGTCGCCTTAGAGATCCGGGAGATTGGTGGATCCACTGAGGGAGGGGAAACCACCTTAGCGACAAAGTCCTTGGAAGTCCAAGTCAAATGGATAACGCTCTTGAATTGTCTTGATTCCCGGGAACCTCTTGTCTGGATGTTTCCATGCGGATTCCAGAATGTCGTCAAAGTCAGCGTGAGAGCTGAACCTTTGAGGTGCTGGCTTAGCACGATGAAAGGATACTCCTGGATTGACATCCGAAGATCCTGGGTCCTCCAAGTGAAAGGTGTCTCTTATGGCTGTCACCAATGAGTTCACCGTTGCAACTGAGTCTGAGCAGTCCTCTGATTCAGATGCTGGCTCGGAAGCCTCGTCCACCAGTTCACCAGGGGAATGTGAATGAGTAGAGGCAGTCCTGGAGGGGGGCGACCCAGACCGGGTACGCAGCTCTAGCGTGGCAGAGCTGCAACTCCGAGAACGTCCTCTGGAGGAGCGACGATTGTGCCCAGATGATGGGGGGGCGGGACCCGCGAGGGCAACGCTCACGTCTATCAGAAGACTAAATGGAAGAGTCAGACGAGGCACCCCTAGCATGCTTGTGAGAGCGTGAAGTATGAGGAGACATGGAGCAGGCCCCCTCAGAGGTCCTGCGCAGGGAAGACCCCTTCAAGGCGGACACCACTTCCCGGGAGGCCTCAGCCACCGAACGGGAGACTTGGGTCAAGTCAGCCATATACTGGGTCAGGGAAGAAACCCAGGCTGGAGGAGCGGCTGAACCCACCGGGACCGAAGGGGCATCAGGGGGCACCAGGGGGTCTGGGGGAGCAGTGGAGCAGGCAGGGCAAGTGGGCTCAGCAGAGCCAGACATCTTGGTATTACAGTGCTTACAGATATAATAAGTCACTGAAGATCCAGGTTTCTGTTTAGAGGGAGGAACAGCCCTGGGTACGGACATAATGTGGGAAAAAGGAGACAGGAACTTTCTCACCCTAGTCTGTGTCCCCTGTCAGTTGCAGTGACGAGAACTCGCTCCGTGCAGCCAGAGAGACTGAACAGGCCATCCAATAGGAAGGGAGGGGCGTGCCTGAAGCAAGGCACAAAGTAACAGACCCCTTCACATTGAAAATCGCGCCCACGGCGCTGATTGGAGGCTGCTTTGCGCCTCTGAGAGCTCCCAGCCCTGTGGGCGGAGCTACAGACCGGCCGAAGAAGAACTGTCATGGCACCCGCTCCTTGTCCCGAGCGCCATGTCTAGCCGCATATGCGCTCGTGGGAATAGAGCGGGCGGCCTAAACGCCGGCAGAGACGGCCGGCGAAAGTGAAAGCAAGCAGGCGCTGAAGCGCCCGACTCGTAGCAGCGCCGCGGCTTGACAGCCGCGTATAAGGCGCTGCCGCCAAAACGAAAGTAAGCCGGCACTGAGAGCGCCCGGCCCGAAAACACCCAATAATAAAATAACACCCAATAATATGCCCCATTAAGTAGAGTGCCCCATAATACATGCCCCCTCAGGTGCTACTGCTCCCCCAGAATAAAGTGCAGCCCTTGTATAAGCCAGCCCCATAACCTGAAGATGAAAACAGGGGGTCTCCAGAGGTTGCGAGTCCGTACCTATGGAGAAAAAGAGGGGTACTTACCTCATTCAGAAGAACTTACCTAATGGAGTCTTCAGTGAAGTCTTCAGTCAGCTTTTTGTCCCTGCATCACGCCTAGCTGCTATGCGCGAGCGAGGCGAGCAGAAAAATAGGGGGACCCGGACCCATGAGGTACCAACTCAGACACTGACCGTTGGCGAGGGGGGGTGAACAGCGCATATACGCAATGTCTGTGCCCCCTTACTCGCAATGGTGAAACAGGGAACCGGAGTCCCTGAGCCCCCACCTGAAAACAGAAAAGAAAAAGGAATAAAAAAAACTAACACGTCCCTATACTAGGAAAATAAAAAATCAGAAGACCTGGTCTGAAGAATCCAGACCATGTCCACCTCCTTCAGACAATAAGCTTAAACTGACTAGATCAGAGCCTGAAGGCGGGTATATCCTGCTGGGAGGAGCTGACTTTTTTTTATTACCATAGTGTCACACCTCCTAGAGACAGCAGCATACACCCACGGTTTGTGTCCCCCAATGGAGCCGATAGAGAAAATGCAATTTCCACACAAATGAAATAATGCCATAAAAAACGCCAGATGCAGAAACTTAGCCTAAGGGTAGGGACACGCATGCCGTTATTTGCTGTGTATTTTTCTACCCATTGACTTATTTTTATACCCATTGACCTCAATGGGTAAGAAAACACACAGCAGCAAATACACATCACTTGAGCCTACCCTAAAAGTTTTGTCAATTAACTTACTTAATTTAAATAAAATTACAACTTACTTTACAGCCAGATCCATGCAGAAAGTAATTTAATGCCTGTGGGTCCCTTGAAGAAAAAAGTAAAAGTTAAAAGTAATTTTTTAAGAAATTGTCTAAATGATTTAAATATAAAATGTTTATATTTTCTATTTGAAAACATTTGAAAACAAAGGCTGGGTTCACACACAGTATTTTTAGCATTTAGGAGTGGAAATTACACAGGTAAAACAAAATTATAGTGGAAAGATTTGCAGCTTTTTTGTCATGTCTGTCTATGTCTGTGTTCACACGCCATTTTGATTTGCTTGTGTGTGAACAGTTTCATGTTCCCTGGGCAGGGAATAGTTAATGCCTCTGGCTTTTTCAGGCAATAGCTCCTAGAGTGTGTCTATTTAAGCCCAGTCTAGCCTCTGGGCTGGTGATTGACTTAATTTTATCCTGACTTGCTAAGATGCTGGACATGCTGCATGGAGCAATTGGTGAAACACTCTTTGTTTGAGCTTTTATCTACTATCTCTGCTTTAGCATGCACTTTGTATTTTCTGATTTTAGCCATGGTTAGGTGGCATGCTTATAGTAGCTTTTAATCTGTGTTTGTATAGTCGGTTTTAGGATTTGTATATCCTTTCTGCTATGTGTCTGTTCACACTGTGTTTGCTCTTGTATCCGTTTATATGAAGTTCTGTGTTTTATATTTCTGTTTTCCTAGTAGGTCAGCTTCTGACCACACTGTGGAGTGTGCCGTTGGCCAGTAGTCTATTTCAATTTATTATTAATGGCTACTTTGTTAGAGGAATGGTGTGTCCAGTTTGTGTGTTCAGTGTCCTATGTTAGATCCCTGTTACTGCTCTATGGGGACTCCTTGTCTACTGGAGGTGTTCAAAGGGATTGCGAATATTCCTGTTTAGCGATAGATCCCGGTTACTTGTCTGTGGGGACTCAGAGGGTATTGTTATTCCTGTGTCTAACGGAGGCTTTTCTAGAGGATTCAGCTTATTTCTGTTTTGTTTCTGGAGTATGTTCAGACTCATCCGTTTGTCTGTCTGATGTTTTGAAATCTATATGTTTATAAGTTCTATTCAGTTCTTTGGAGTTTGTTCATGACCACTTATCTATAGTTTCCTCTGTTCATGACCCCCGAACTATAGTGTCCTCTGTTCACAACCACTGAGTCCTCTGTTCATGTCCGCTGATCTATGGAGTCCTCTGTTCATGACCGCCGATATAGTGTCCTCTGTACTAAATCTCTGATCTGTGCCCTCTGAACTTTTATACTATGGAGTTCTGTGTTCCTGTTATGTTTCTGGTTTGTGACCGACTAATTATTAGTATGTGTTTTTATTAGGCCCCTGCACTTTAGTTCAGGAAGGGACCGGCGCCCAGTTGTCGATCCACCGGTTAGGCAGGTGAGAGCGGTTTTAGGGTCACTTTAGGGCTCACTCTCCCTGTCCCCTAGTCGGTCCCTGACATTTTTGAACCCATTTCTGGTTTCACCTAAAAATACTGACCATAAAAATATTTCTAAATCTGGCCTAAAACTCAGTTCACTATAGCAGTGAAAGGATTAAAAAATGTCACCCAGCATTGTTAAATGAATGATGCTCATTTGTCATTTATAGTTCTTTAACCTCTTAATGACATGGTTTATTTTTAATTTTTTTTGCACTTTTGTTTTTTCTTCTTCATCTTCTAAAAGCCATAATGCTTTCAATTTTCCACTTGCAGACCTTGTGGTCTTGTTTTTTTGCGCCACCTACTGTACTTTGTAATGACATCACTCATTTTACCACCAAAATATATTTATGGTAAGAAATTGAACAAAAAAAAAAAGCTTCTGTTGAACTTTTCGCTACAAGTGAGATGTTATATCTATTCTCTAGGTCAATACAATTAAAACAATACCAAACTGCATTCACATCTCGGTTTTACACTACGGGTGCCGGATCTGGCTGGGGGAGGGGCAAACCGGGCTCTCCTGTAAACCAGCCGGACCAGCGCTGAACTCCATTTACTTTAATGAGCCAACCGGAATCAAATGGTGACTCCGGTCGGCTCATTTTTGACCCATATCCAGTTTTGTGACCGGACCTAAAACTGTAGTATACTAGGGGGGGGGGGTTTCCTACTTTTAAAAAATTATACACTTTTGTATGAAAATTTGTATGTTTAAAATTGACCTCTACTGACCCCTATAACTTTTTTATTTTTCCATTTACCATGATGTATGAGGGCTCATTTTTTGCGCCATGAAAGGTTTGCTATGGGGATTTGCTCCTACTCTGGACAGTTCCTAAAATGGACAGAGGTGCCAGCAGAGAGCATTTTGGTCAGACAGAAAGGAAATTCAAAAAGAAAAGAACTTCCTGTGGAGCATACAGCAGCTGATAAGTACTGGAAGGGTTAAGATTTTTTAGAAGAAATTTACAAATCTGTTTAAAAATATTTTCCAGTGGAGTACCCCTATAAACTTATATTATTCATGCTAATGATATGGCATTAGCAAACGTAAATTTCTTCTTAGACATGTCACTGGTTATGCACCTGTAAACAATTTTTGTGTTTGTTTTATTCTTTTGCATAATCGATGTTCTCTATGTTGTCAGTCTCTGTTTTATTGATTGTATTGTATGTTTTTGCTATACGTTCTAACAAGGCATTTTTATGATATAAAGGTTGTGAGGTTCTGTTTATGTAATTGAAATATACTTTGTTAATCATAAAAAAAATGTTTTTCACCCAAAAGATTATCCAACTACAATTAATTTTAGCCATTTTCATGCATCTAAATATATATATATATATAAAGTAAACGTCTTACCCAATAAAATCAAGAAGACCGGAGTCATCATCATCATCCATCTCAGCTACACGAAAAATACACTTATGATTAATGTGCGCAAATCTGAATACAGCAAATTTCAATGTCCAACAAAACAGGTCAAATCCACTTAATTAATTGTAAATATTAAAATACTTCAAAGGTACGGTTACTTTTCTATGATTCCATGAACGTGTGTCATACGACAAGGGATTCCAAATTAAAATAACATTAGGGACTGGCAGACTGCCAAACGGTTATTCTTCATTTTCACAAGGATATTGACTGCACCATATAATTTCTTAAACAAACAGATTTTGTTGCAAAAAGTACCTTGTGTTCCAAAGTATTACCACAACTTTTGTTCACGCCACTGATAAGGGGCGCCATGTTGAAGGGTCAGTAGGTTCATTTTGACAAACAAATGCTACGTTTGAAAACTGGGACCTAAAAATGAAATAAAATAAAAATATGTAAAAAGTTTGTCATAGACAGATTTAAAAAAGTTCCTATTCAGGTTAAAATGTAAATAAGAAAAAAGATGGCTGAAAACAAATTTAGTATAATAGTTAAATATAAATTTTTTTTAACCTCTAGGTTTGGATCGATTTGGCAGATAGATAAGCATTTTGCTAAAACTGATGCACCATCCCATTTAGATGTATAAACTTATTGGCCCTGATTTACTAAGAGTGTAGGGTTTTTGTCTGTCTGGTTTCTTTTTGTCCTCTTCTTTTTTTGTGTGTTATTTACTAGATGTCCTTTTTTTTTTTTTTGGTGCACGAGGGGTATTTGTTGTCAGCACCGGAAGGTACAACAAAATGTGGGAATAAATAACAGTGGCTCTTCAGGTCTGTGAAAATCTGAGGCAAGAGACACCCCCAACAACCAGGCAAAAGCATGACATCTCCAAAGCATTTGCCGAATTCCTGAGAAATTGAGTTGGGTGTGAAATCTGCTCTGTGAACCATAACGATTTTAAATAACACACTTTCACAATTTGGGAATACCATTTGAGCATGTATTTTGACACTGAGGCTGCAAGCCATAGGGACAATATTCTACAGACCAGATGGAAGAAAAGGCTGTGAGTGGATTATGTTCGCAATCCTACAAATAAAATTGTGCTATAAATATTGAATAAATCACAGATAAAGTTAGAAAGTACTACCATGTAACAATGCAAACATCAAAGTAAACAGTAAAATTTCCACACATTTACGATATAAAAATAAAATATTTGTCAATATATCCTATCAAGTCAGGAATATAAGTTCTGATGAAATTAGAATTTAGTGAACCAGTCTTTGTAATTTTGGTTTACCTAGTTTATGCATATTGCCCATAAAATACATGCTGGGGGAAAAAAAACGACCATTTTACCAGTTTTTGCACCAGCCTCTGGCAGTCAGGTTTTCAAAATTCACTCTTCTCCGCTTTTTCGTTGGGTTTTGTACAAAAAAACGGAGTGATTTTTGAAAAATGTCGGGTTACGTCCATTTTTTGTAGGGTTTTCTCAAACTCTCTGAGTGATTTGTGAGAATGCGGACTATTTTTTGTCCAACCATTTCACAAAAAGTGTCGCACAGGAGTGCGCCTAAATTTAGTTCACAAAACCCTATAAAAACTGTCGGGTTTGGCCTAGCAAATGAAGCCCACGCCCCGCCCATAGACTTGCATTGAGGGGGCATGGGAGTTGTAGTTTTGCAACATCTGGAAGGGCACAGATTGGGAACCACTGTATTAGTGGTCTGCAAACTGTAGTCCTCCAGATGTTGCAAAACTACAACTCCAAGCATAATGAGAGTTGTAGTTCGGCAACATCTGGCTCTAAAGATGTTGCCGAACTACTACTTCCAGCATGCCTGAGAATGTTTGGGAGTAGTGGTTTTGCAACAACTGGAGGCACACTGGTTGGGAAACATTGTCTGTTTCATAACTCAGTGTTTCCCAACCCGTGTGCCTCCAGCTGTTGCAAAACTATAACTACCAGCATGCACTGGTAGACTGTGCATGCTGGGAGTTGTAGTTTTGCAACAGCTGGAGGTCCCCCTCCCCCCTGTGAATGTACAGAGTACATTCACATGGGCAGGGGGCTTACAGTGAGTATCAGGCTGCAAGTTTGCGACGCAGGAAATTTTGTGTGGCAGCTCAAACTCGCTACGGGAAACTCTCTGTAACCCCCCGCCCGTGTGACTGTACCCTAAAAACACTACACTACACAAAATAAAATAAAAAGTAAAAAAAACACTACATATACACATACCCCTACACAGCCCCCCTCCCCTTCCCAATAAAAATGAAAAACATCTGGTACGCCACTGTTTCCAAAATGGAGCCTCCAGCTGTTGCAAAACAACAACTCCCAGTATTGCCAGACAGCCGTTGACTGTCCAAGCATGCTGGGAGTTTTGCAACAGCTGGAGGCACCCTGTTTGGGAATCACTGGGGTAGAATACCCCTATGTCCACCCCTATGTAAATCCCAAATTCAGGCCTCAAATGCATATGGCGTTCTCACTTTGGAGCCCTGTCGTATTTCAAGGCAACATTTTAGGGCCACATATGGGGTATCGCCGTACTCGGGAGAAATTGCCTAACAAATTTTGGGGGGGCTTTTTCTCCTTTCACCCCTTATGAAAAGGTGAAGTTGGGGTCTACACCAGCATGTTAGTGTAAAAAAATACATTTTTTACACTAACATGCTGGTGTTGCCCTATACTTTTCATTTTGACAAGAGGTAAAAGGGGGAAAAAGCCCCCCAAAATTTGTAATGCAATTTCTCTCGACTACGGAGATACGCCATATGTGGGCGCAAAGTGCTCTGGGGGGCGCACAACAATGCTCAGAAGGGAGAGTGCACCATGTACATTTGAGGTGATTTGAACAGGGGTGGCTGATTGTTACAGCGGTTTTGACAAACGCAAATAAAAAAAATAAAAAAACACATGTGACCCCATTTCGGAAACTACACCCATCACGGAATGTAATGAAGGGTGCAGTGAGAATTTACACCCCACTGGTGTCTGACAATTCTTTGGAACAGTGGGCTGTGCAAATGAAAAATTTTGTACAGCCCACTGTTCCAAAGATCTGACAGACACCAGTGGGGGGTAAATGCTCACTGTACCCCTTGTTACGTTCCTCAAGGGGTCTAGTTTCCAAAATGGTATGCCATGTGTTTTTTTTTTTTGCTGTCCTGGCACCATAGGGGCTTCCTAAATGCGACATGCCCCCCGAGCAAAATTTGCTCTCAAAAAGCCAAATATGACTCCTTCTGTTCTGAGCATTGTAATTCGCCCGTAGTGCACTTCAGGTCAACTTATGGGGTACCTCCATACTCAGAAGAGATGGGGTTACAAATTTTGGGGGATATTTTCTGCAATTAACCCTTGCAAAAATGTGAAATTTGGGGGGGAAACACACATTTTAGTGAAAAAATATATATTTTTTTTTTACGTATGCAAAAGTCGTGAAACCCCTGTGGGGTATTAAGGCTCAATTTATTCCTTGTTACGTTCCTCAAGGGGTCTAGTTTCCAAAATGGTATGCCATGTGGGTTTTTTTTTGCTGTCCTGGCACCATAGGGGCTTCCTAAATGCGACACGCCCCCCGAGCAAAATTTGCTCTCAAAAAGCCAAATATGACTCCTTCTCTTCTGAGCATTGTAGTTCGCCCGTAGTGCGCTTCAGGTCAACTTATGGGGTACCTCCATAGTCAGAAGAGGTGGGGTTACAAATTTTGGGGGATATTTTCTGCTATTAACCCTTGCAAAAATGTGAAATTTGGGGGGAAACACACATTTTAGTGAAAAAATAATTATTTTTTTTACGTATGCAAAAGTCGGGAAACCCCTGTGGGGTATTAAGGCTCACTTTATTCCTTGTTATGTTCCTCAAGGGGTCTAGTTTCCAAAATGGTATGCCATGTTTTTTTGCTGTCCTGGCACCATAGGGGTTTCCTAAATGTGACACGCCCCCGAGCAAAATTTGCTCTCAAAAAGCGAAATATGACTCCTTCTCTTCTGAGCATTTGCTCTCCTTCTCTTCTCTAGTTCGCCCGTAGTGCACTTCAGGTCAACTTATGGGGTACCTCCATACTTAGAAGAGATGGGGCTACAAATTGTGGGGGGGTATTTTCTGCTATTAACCCTTGCAAAAAATTTGAAATTTGGGGGGAAACACATTTAAGTGAATTTTTATTTTATTTATTTTTTTACATATGCAAAAGTCGTGAAACACCTGTGGGGTATTAAGGCTCACTTAATTCCTAGTTACGTTCCTCAAGGGGTCTTGTTTCCAAAATGGTATGGCATGTGTTTTTTTTTTGCTGTTCTGTCACCATAGGGGCTTCCTAAATGCAACATGCCCCCCAAAAACCATTTCAGAAAAACGTACTCTCCAAAATCCCCTTGTCGCTCCTTCACTTCTGAGCCCTCTACTGCGCCCGCCGAACACTTTACATAGACATATGAGGTATGTGCTTACTCGAGAGAAATTGGGCTACAAATATAAGTATACATTTTCTCCTTTTACCCCTTGTAAAAATTCAAAAATTGGGTCCACAAGAACATGCAAGTGTAAAAAATGAAGATTGTGAATTTTATCCTTCACTTTGCTGCTATTCCTGTGAAACACCTAAAGGGTTAAAACGCTGACTGAATGTCATTTTGAATACTTTGGGGGGTGCAGTTTTTATAATGGGGTCATTTGTGGGGTATTTCTAAGATGAAGACCCTTCAAATCCACTTCAAACCTGAACTGGTCCCTGAAAAATAGTGAGTTTGGAAATTTTGTGAAAAATTGGAAAATTGCTGCTGAACTTTTAACCCCTTAAGGACGCAGGACGTAAATGTACGTCCTGGTGAGGTGGTACTTAACGCACCAGGACGTACATTTACGTCCTAAGCATAACCGCGGGCATCGGAGCGATGCCCGTGTCATGCGCGGCTGATCCCGGCTGCTGATCGCAGCCAGGGACCCGCCGGCAATGGCCGACGCCCGCGATCTCGCGGGCGTCCGCCATTAACCCCTCAGGTGCCGGGATCAATACAGATCCCGGCATCTGCGGCAGTTCGCGATTAAAATGAACGATCGGATCGCCCGCAGCGCTGCTGCGGGGATCCGATCATTCATAACGCCGCACGAAGGTCCCCTCTCCTGCCTCCGTGCGGCTCCCGGCGTCTCCTGCTCTGGTCTGTGATCGAGCAGACCAGAGCAGGAGATGACCGATAATACTGATCTGTTCTATGTCCTATACATAGAACAGATCAGTATTAGCAATCATGGTATTGCTATGAATAGTCCCCTATGGGGACTATTCAAGTGTAAAAAAAAATGTAAAAAAATGTAAAAGTAAAAAAAAAGTGAAAAATCCCCTCCCCCAATAAAAAAGTAAAACGTCCGTTTTTTCCTATTTTACCCCCAAAAAGCGTAAAAAACATTTTTTATAGACATATTTGGTATCGCCGCGTGCGTAAATGTCCGAACTATTAAAATAAAATGTTAATGATCCCGTACGGTGAACGGCGTGAACGAAAAAAAATTTTAAAAGTCCAAAATTCCTACTTTTATTAAAAAAAAAATTATAAAAAATGTATTAAAAGTTTTTTATATACAAATGTGGTATCAAAAAAAAGTACAGATCATGGCGCAAAAAATGAGCCCCCATCCCTCCGCTTATACGGAAAAATAAAAAAAAGTTATAGGTCATCAAAATAAAGGGATTATAAATGTACTAATTTGGTTAAAAAGTTTGTGATTTTTTTTAAGCACAACAATAATATAAAAGTATATAATAATGGGTATCATTTTAATTGTATTGACCCTCAGAATAAAGAACACATGTCATTTTTACCATAAATTGTACGGTGTGAAAACAAAACCTTCCAAAATTAGCAAAATTGCGTTTTTCGTTTTAATTTCCCCACAAAAATAGTGTTTTTTGGTTGCGCCATACATTTTATGATATAATGAGTGATGTCATTACAAAGGACAACTGGTCGCGCAAAAAACAAGCCCTCATACTAGTCTGTGGATGAAAATATAAAAGAGTTATGATTTTTAGAAGGCGAGGAGGAAAAAATGAAAACGTAAAAATTAAATTGTCTGAGTCCTTAAGGCCAAAATGGGCTGAGTCCTTAAGGGGTTAAGCCCTCTGGTGTCTTTCAAAAGTAAAAACTTGTCAATTTTATGATGCAAACATAAAGTGGACATATTGTATATGTGAATCAAAAAATTTTTTTATTTGGAATATCCATTTTCCTTACAAGCAGAGAGCTTTAAAGTTAGAAAAATGCAAATTTTTAGATTTTTCACCAAAAAAGGATGCAAGTTACCAAAAATTTTTACAACTATGTTAAAGTAGAATATGTCATGAAAAAACTGTCTCGGAATCAGAATGATAACTAAAAGCATTCCAGAGTTATTAATGTTTAAAGTGACAGTGGTCAGATGTGCAAAAATGGCCGGGTCCTAAGGTGTAAAATGGCTGGGTCCTTAAGGGGTTAAAAGCCTGAGCTAATAAAAAGAATGTTGGCAACATTGGGGGTACCATATCACTGAGGAAAAAGAAATCTTGGTAACTCCCACCGTCAAATTCTTCTCTTCCCCCCTCCTAGGGTCTTAGGTTATTCTACTCTTCCTTTTTGAGGTCCGATACCTGTTCCAAGAGGTATTTTCTGCGCTTATTTTATAAAGAACTAGGCATTATTACTGATACTAAACAGTGGCAATATGCTTTCAAATGTATTAATAAAACCTTCTAATGCTCCTCCCACTTGGAGTCAGCTTACAAGACCATAAGGTGGTAATACTTTACCACAGATAAAATTGCCAAAGCATACCCTGGCTCTTCAGACAGATGTTGGAGGGGTCTTGGCCAGATGGGAACTTTGTACCACATATTATGGACCTGCCCATGTATCCAACCTTTTTGGGCATCCTGCAAGACCCTAAATGAGGCAATGTGTCAACATCCAATTACTTGGAACCCCCAGTCAACATTACTATTTCTAGGTCTCACTATCATCCCTTCTTCTCATAGGGATCTTATCTGTATTATCTGTATCATACCCAATAATACTCTTACAAACCATTGAAAAACACCCATCTATAGATGTTATCCTAAATAAATTGAACACAGTGTACTCCTTTGAAAAAATTCTAGCATTCGGTTCTGGTACCATGATGAGGTTCACTCGTAGATGGCAGCTCTCGTCCTCATTGCAAAGATATTTAATATTCACTTATCCTTAACTCTTTCCTCTATCTTCTACTTTTTACTTCTTAATGTGATGATGGTCTCTATTTTTGTTATTTGGGCATGTGACCATTACGTGCCTTCTATATAACCAACCTCTTTATTTAGATTCTTGCTCAGGTAATCCGCATATTCATCCTCTAGTATATTGAAATAAATTGTTCTAATTTCAATTCAATTTAGCATACAATAGTATCAACACTATTCCACATGCTTGGCCAGAGTTCCATTCACTGTCTTTGGGGCTTCTGGATATTGAAGAGCTCAGTGCTTGGAAATGTTTAGGAGTCATACAAAAAATGAATGGAGAGCTGGCCACACATACACAGTGCATTCCACTTATTCTAGGGTGCAATTTTTCTAAATTCTACATATCCCAGCAGTCGGGGAATTTCCTGTTTGCTGAAATTGTATCGCGCAAAGAAAGTACATGTTCATTCTTTGAGCGTAAGTCTGCGAGCACTGCATAGCCGTCAATGGTGACTACAGTGCCGCCCAGTCCTACCGCCGAAGTATTTCGGCAGCGGCCGCCAGATGGAATCTGCAGTGTGAGCATACCCTTAGAAAACAAGGAGGAAAAAAGTAAAGTGAAAAAACGAGTATCACTTTGGTTGGAAAGGCTTAATCTAATGATATAATGATGTCAGTAGGGTTGAGGGGTTTGACAACGTGACACCCACATTATTTATCTTGGCCATGAGGACCATCATATGTATTGAATGCCCATTGTTTTGCTCACTGTAGTAGAAATGCAGTTACCACAGTTTCATAAAGCACTTAACACCATGGAATACATTTATCAAGATCTGTGCAGAGGAAAAGTGGAGTAGTTGCCCATAGCAACCAATCAGGCCACTTCTTTCCTTTTTCGGAGGCCTTTTTAAAAATGAAAGAAGCAATCTGATTGGTTGCTATGGGCAACTGGACATTTTTTTCTCTGCACAGGTTTTGATAGATTTGACCTTTTCCTTATTATTTCATGGTCAAAGGTTAGGGTGCCCATACACTTTCAACTGCTATGGGGCACATGGGACCCACCATAACCTCACATCCTCCAGCAAGGGCCACCATCAGGGCATTACTGCCATCAGCGGCCCTGGCCATATTATACATATAAGGGGCCCGTTCTTTTCCTTCCCATGCAATGGTCCCTCCCCTTCCTCCAAGCCTGCTTCCTCCCATCTGCTGTCAGAACAAAGGAGGGGCTGGAGAAAGCACTCTGCAAGGACTTCTCTTCATATGGACTCCCTGGAACTTTGTTTTATTATAAGTGTGTTTGCATCTGTGTATCTGCACAGAGCTTTCTATATGTTTGTGTGGACATCCCATTCAGAACCAAGCCTAATTTTCATTTTAGGGTTTAGTTTTTTCCTGCTCACCTCCTAATAGCCATAACTCAATTTTCCATCTACAGACCCATATGAGGGCTTGTTTTTGTGTCACCAAGTGTTATTTGCAATGACATCACTCATGTTACCATAAAAACTATGGTGAAAATTTTAAATAACCCTGCCCTGTTTTGCTAATTTTGGGGGCTTCAGTTTCTACACAGTGCACCTTTTCAGTAAAATTACATGTTATCTATATTCTAAAGGCCCATACAATTAAAATAATACCCAATCCATATAGGTGTTGTGTTTATTTACTACTTTTAAAAAATTATGGGGGCGATTTATCAAAACCTGTCCAGAGGCAAAGTTGCCTGGTTGCCTATAGCAACCAATTAGCTCACTTCTTACATTCTTAACGAGGCCTCTGCAAAATGAAAGAAGCAATCTGATTGGTTGCTATGGGCAACTTTGCCTCTGCATAGGTTTTGATAAATTTCTCCTATAACATTTTGCATATAAATTAGTATGCTTAAAATTGTCCTCTTCTGACCCCTATAACTCTTTTATTTTTCTGCAGCATACAGGAATATATGAGGGCTCATTTTTGCGCCGTGATCCGTAGTTTTAACGGGACCGTTTTTGTTTTGATGGGACCTTTTAATCGCTTTTTATTAATATCTTGTATATGAAGTTACCAACGCATTTCTTTTTTTGTCCCCATAGAGGACTATAACCCCTTAAGTTTCACAATGTTTTTATTGAATTTTATAAACATAAGAAATGTAACATATAACATATTATGACATCAGATGTATCAGAGTTTACATATGAACATGCATAATAACCTTGACTGGTGGAGCATAATCGTTCATCCAAACAGTGTTACGCATATTCACAAAGGATCTATTAGGTCCAAAGGGACCTTAATTGAAATTTGAGAGCAAGATAAAAACAATAGGAAGGAAAACAATAAAACAATAAAATAGTGAGTCTCCATAACTTCTACAAAATCAATCAAAATTGCTGCATCAGGCAGTTGTCTGGTATTTGGACACAGCCCATTTTGTTTTTGCATTTTCGTTTTTTGCGTGACCAATTGTACTTTGTAATGTCATCACTTATTTTGCCATAAAATGTACAACCCAAAAAAGGAGATTTTTATGCTTACCGTAAAATCTCTTTCTCGAAGGATCCATTGGGGGACACAGACCATGGGTATATGCTGCTGCCTCTAGGAGGCTTGACACTATGGCAACAAGAAAAGTCGGCTCCTCCCAGCAGGGTATACCCACCCACAGGCACCTGAGGTAATAGTTTTATTCCCAGAGCAATAGGAGAAGACCGACAGGTCAAGAGAAAAACCACAAAGTGTCCGAGCAACCAGAAGAAAAAGGTAACTGAACACACCCTCGGACAGATAACTGAAATAGGAACACCAGAAAAACGGTGGGAGCTGTGTCCCCCAATGGATCCTTCGAGAAAGAGATTTTACGGTAAGCATAAAAATCTCCTTTTCTCTATTGGCTCCATTGGGGGACACAGACCATGGGACTTACCAAAGCCGTCCCTTGGGTGGGTAAGGAAATCAGTCAGGTGGACAGCTGGACCACCGCCGCCTGCAACGCCTTACGGCCCAGAGGAGCATAAGCTGATGCAAAGGTATGAATCTGGTAGGACTTTGTGAAAGTGTGCAAAGACGACCACGTGGACGCTTTACAGAACTGCAAGGCCGAAGCCACGTAGCGGAGTGCCCAGGATACCCCGAAAAATGGGTTGAATGAGCCAAATCCGTAAAGGGTGGGATCTTCCCCTTGCAGCGGTAAGCTTCCGAAATAGCAGACCAGATCCACCGAAAAATGGTGGCCGTAGAAGCAGGTTGTCCTGTACGACGACCTTCCGGAAAAACAAAAAAGGGAGTTACAATGCCGAAAGGAAAGAGTGACTGAGAGATAAGTCCGAACAGCCCTCACCACAACTAAGTGGAGGAGCAAACGCTCCCAGGGATGAGAAGGGGCCGGACAAAAGGATGGTAGGACGATGTCCTCATTGAGATGAAAAATCAAAACCATCTCAGGTAAGAAGGACGGACCTGGACGGAAAACAACTTGTCCTGGTATACAACCAAGGAGGGAGAATGGCAGGAGAGAGCTGCCAGCTCTGACCCCTCCTAACAGAGGTAAGAGCAATAAGGAACGCCACCTTCCAGGGAAGGAGGCAAAGAGAAATGTCCCTGAGAGGTTCAAAAGGGGCGCCTCACAGGGCACCTAAGACCAAGTGTATGTCCCAAGGGAAAGAAGGGGACCGATAGGGAGGGGCAGCTTGTGCCACTCCCTGAACCAGGTTTGGACATGACAATTGAATGCCAGAGGACATTGAAAAAGAATGGAAAGGGCCGAACCTTTGACCCTTAAGGGAGCAGAAAGCCAACCCTTGGGCCAGCCCCGACTGGAAAGGGGTCGGGGAAGGAAAACCACGACCTGAGAAAAAAGGCTGAGTTTCACACCAAGGAAAATAAGACCTCCAGGTATGGTGGTAAATCTTGCAGAGAAAGGCTTGTGTGCCCTCAGCATGGTGTGAACCACTCGGGAAGAGAAACCTCAAAGGTCCTCAGAACCGCTGTCTCAATCGCCACGCCATCCAAAGCAGAGACGGTAAATAGGGGTGGCACAGAAGACCTGAGATAAGAGTTTTCGATGATAAAGAAGGCGCAGCGTTAAGTCGTTCAGGAGCCTGACCATGACGACGTACCACGCCCGCCGGGGCCAGGCTGGGCCACGAGAATTGCGGAAACGCCCTCTGCTGAGAGTTTCCTCACGGCCTCGAAAAGAGAGGAAGGGGAGGAAACAGATAAGGTAGGGCAAAGCCCGACCAATAAACAGATAAGGTAGGGCAAAGCCCGACCAAGAGAGGGGAACGCTTCGGTTGTGGCGGGACGTGCAGAGGTCCACGCCTGGAGCGCCTCAGGGGTTGCAGATCACTGCAAACATCTCCGGATGTGGGGACCACTCGCCTTGGACGACTGAGGACCGGCTGAGAAGACCACATCCCAGAGACGCCCGGAATGAAGATAGCTGAGATGGCCGGAAATCTGAGTTCCGCCCAGAAGGGAATTTCCCAAGAAGCAAGCAAAGAAAGGATTGCCCTAGGCCCAACATGTTGAAGGGGAAAAGGGCTTCTCGGGGGACCAAGGCCCCAGACCGGCCGGTCCCTGAAAACACCTCCCCAGCCCGACAGACTGGCAGGGAAGGGCAGGAAGGAGCGCCCCTGAAAAAAACAGGGGGGAAACGAAGCCACCATAGAAGGGACCGACAAGACTGTCCAGAGAGAACGATCTTGCGGTCGAGAGACAATGGAGACCTGTCCCACAGGAAGAGAATCACCAGTGAAAAGGTTGGTGATGAAACTGGGCAAATGGCACGGCCGCCGCTAACCGACCCAGGACATCCATGCAAAAGCAAATGGAAACTGGAGCAGGGTGCCGAAGTCATCGGACTCTTGATAAGAGAGTCAGCCGATTGGTCGGCGGAGTCGAAAGCAGACAGAGGCCGCGTCGAACTGGAGCCCCAGGAGAGCGGTTGGACTTGTCCCGATTGACCATCCAACCGAAGTGGGACAAGGTCTGGAGGTTGAGACTAAGACTCTCCAGGATCTAGGCCCTGGCTGGAGTTCTGATCAGGAGGAATCAATCAATCAATGTCCGAAAAAGGGCTATCACAGGCACCAGGACTTTGGTAAAGGTCCATGGAGAAGTGGTCAGACCAAAATGGAGAACCACAATAGAAAATGGACGTCCGGAACTGCAAAACGGACGGAGAGACTCCACTCGGGATGGGAAAGCAGAAGATGCTGGCTGAGATACTCGAGAACCAAGATTGGGCGAACAGAAACGCCTTTCTTGGGGACCACAAAGAGGTTGGAATAAACCTCGAAAACGTTCCCCTGAAGGAACCAGGACAATTACTCCCTGGATAAAAAAGGAGCTGGAGCGCGCCCCGAACTGCCTTCGCTAGAGAGGGGAACCAGAGGGTCCAGGAAAGAAAAAAGGCAATCCCATGGATGGGAAGCAAATTCGATCCTGTATCCGTTGACTACCACATCGATGACCCAGGAATCCTGAATGTGCGTGGTCCAGGCATCCCAGAAGAGTAAGAGGGGACCAACCACCCGAGAAAGGTCGGCGACCCTTCAGACCGCGGAAGGCCTACGGGTGCCTGATAGGGCCGCAAAACGGCCGAAACGGATAGCCGACCTCCGGGAGGGGACAGGTCCGGAAGGAGGGAGCACTCTTCCCGTGAAGGCGCCCGGCTGGACCCTTTGTTGGTACCCTTTGTTGGTACCAAAGGTCCGTAGAATCGGAAGGAGGACTTACGACGGAAAGCGGTCCCGTGAGCCTTATCCAGAGGTAATAAATAACTCTTTTCCGCCCGTCGCCTCACTTCCTGAAGGCGGCATCCACATTCTAGGCTTTAAGCCACATGGAGGGACTGTGGCTACCAGGTAGCTTGTGGCAAAGGCAGCACAGTGGCTGCGCATGGAAGCAGAACACAGAAAATCTCCAGCTGCGGAGCATCAGAGAGCTAGATTAAATAAATTCTCCAGAGGGATCTTGAAGACTACCCTGGCGGAGATGGGAGGCCATACTGAAAGGGCCCTTGACACCCAGGCCGAAGTAAAAGCAGGAAGAACCTGCTGTCTCAAAGGCTAAGTTTGCCAAAGTCTCCACCTTCATGTCCACTGGATCCTTGAAGGCAGCCGCATCAGCAAAGGGCCGGGTAGGCGCCTTAGAGAGGCGGGAGACCAGCAGATCCACAGTTGGAGAGGAGGTCAACCGAGCAATGAGGTCCTTGGCAAAGGGATACTGCGCTTGAACCTTCTTCGTTTCCTGAAACTTCTTGTCAGGGTGCCTCCAGGCGGATACCAGCAGGGCGTAAAAGTCAGCGTGAGAGCTGAAAGTCTTGGGTGCCGGTCGGGCATGAAGAAAGGAGACTTCTGGAGCCACGTCCGAAGTTCCTGGGTCCTTTAGATGGAAGGTGTCTCTTATGGCCGAAATCCAATGATGAGTACACCACATCAGGCATCCGTGCGTTCCTTTGAGTCGGAGGCTGAATCAGAAACCTCATCCACAAGTTCTCCAGGTGAATGGGAACGAGGTGAGGCAGCCCTGGAAGAGGTCGGACACGATGAGAGGAAACTTCTTGACCATGTCCGAAGTTCCTGGGTCCTTTAGCTGGAAGGTGTCTCTTATGGCCAAAACCAATGAATACACCCCATCAGGCATATCCTTGCGGTCCTCTGAGTCGGAGGCCAAATCAGAAACTTCATCCACAAGTTCACCAGGTGAACGGGAAGGTGAGGTGGCTCTGTAAGTGAGGGAGACGGACCTGGTACGCGGGTCTGGAGAGCCAGAGCGGCGACCATGGGAGCGTCCTCTGGGGGAGCGACGCTTGCTACAGGTCGGAGTAATGGGGTGATGCCTGCGAGGGGAGTGCTCGTGCCTGTCAGAAGGCTCGGGGAATGAGTCAGATGAAACACCCCTATGATGCTGCGAGAGGGTCAGTATAAGGGGAGAGTGGGTCCCTCCGGAGGGCCGGTGTAGGAGGGCCTCTCCAAGGCAGTCACCCCAGATTGGGAGACCTGAGCCGAGTCAGAGGGAGGAACCCCAGGTTGAAGGGGCGGCTGAACCCATTGGGTCTAAAGAGCAACCGGGGTAGAAATAGTGGGGGGGGGGGTCTGGGGGAGCAGTGGTGCAGGCAGAACAAGTGGGTTCAGCAGAACCAGACATTTTTGAGTTACAGCCTTACAAGTGTAATAGATAACTTAGGAGCTAGTTATCTGTGTGGAGGGAGGAACAGTACTGGGCACGGACTATAGCAAAAACTGAACAGTCACACCCACGCTGTGTCCCTAAGGCAGCTGTGATTAGCATGTTGCAATTCCCATGAGAACTGCGGAGATGAGAAAACCTCTGAACCAATGGCCAGAGGGGGCTGTGCTAAACGCAAGGGCTCTGTAATTGGCCATGTAATAACCCCCTATGCACGCGCACAGCGCTGATTGGGGCTTAGTCCGCGCCCTTATGCAGGCTTTGGCGGCTTCGGTGGGCGGAGCCAAAGCACACCGGGCCGCCGAAGTAAAATACAGCCCGGTCCCTAACGGGAAGGGAGGGAGCCACTGTCGGCAGCCGCGCTGCCGAAACGAAAGTAAGAACGGGCGCCGAGCGCCAGCAAGGAAAGACAAGCGCCGCGGCTGCCTTCTGTAGCCGTGGTAAAAAGGCAAACACCACACACACACATGAATACTGTGAAACATCACACACTGCTCAGCCCCACATATCATAAAAGTCCCCTCATAAAGGAAAGGAGGGAAATCCCTACTGGCCAGCCCCAACAGTCCCCATATAGAAGTGAGGGCCAAAAACTGGGGGTCTCCAGATGTTGAAAGTCCACACCTAAAGAAAAAAGTGGGATACTCACCTTAGTCAGAAGAACTTACCTCATGAAGTCTTCCTATGAAGTCTTCAGCCAGCTTTTGTCACCTGCATCATGCCGGGCAGCCATGCACGAGCGAGGCGAGCAGGGAGGTAGGGGGACCCGGACCCATGAGGTACAACCCCAGGTGCTGAACGTTGGCGAAAGGGGGTTGACAGTACATCCACGATGCCTGTGCCCCCTCAATCGCAAATAGGGAAACAGTGAACGCTATGTTCCTGAGTCCCCACCTGAAAACAGGAAAGAAAAAGGAATAAAAAACTAACACTTCCCTAACCTAGGAAAATTAAAAATATGAGACCTGGTCTGGGGAGAACTCCAGACCAGTGTCTACCTCCTTAGACACTAAGCTAAAACTGATTACCTCAGGTGCCTGTGGGCAGGTATACCCTGCTGGGAGGAGCTGACTTTTCTTGTTGCCATAGTGTCAAGCCTCCTAGAGACAGCAGCATATTCCCATGGTCTGTGTCCCCCAATGGAGCGATAGAGAAAATTATTATTTGTGTGAGGAAATTGAAAATAAAATAAAAATTTTGCTAAGTTTGTATGGTTTTCTTTTCACGCTGTACACTTTACGGTGAAAATGACATGTTATCTTTATTCTCTGACTTTTTTCACAAAAATAAGTATGTTTAAAATTGCCCTTTTTTGACACCCTAAAACGTCCTAATTTTTTCCGTATGGTGGGCTGTTTGAGGGCTCATTTCTTGCGCCATGTTACTTAGGGGTTTTTTTTGTACCACGTTTGCGCAAATCTATTTGATCAAATTTTTTTTTTAATGTGATGTGACCAAATACAGTAATTTTGGACTTTCTTTTTTTTTTCCGTTTACGCCATTCACTGTACGGGATAATTTACATTATATTTTGATAGTTTGGACATTTACACACGCGGCGATACCAAACATGTTAAGTATTTCTTGACGCTTTTCGGGGGGGGGGGCAATTTACATTTTTAATGGGGGAGGGGCTTTTCACATTTTTTTAAAACTTTTTTTTTACTTTTCTTTCCTTTATGTCCCCACAGAGGACTATATATAGCAATCAATAGATTGCAGATACTGAACAGTGCTATGCATAGGCATAGCACTGATCAGTATTATCTGTGATCTTCTTCTCTGGTCTGCTCGATGTCAGACCAGTGAAGAAGTCCCTGGAGAAGCGGCGGAGGCAGGTAAGGGGACCTCCGTCTGCCATCTTGGATGATTGGATCCCTGTGGCAGTGCCACGGGCGATCTGATCATCCATTTAAAGTGCTGCATTGCCACAGATGCCGTGATTTGTTCCTGTGCTTGTGTATGTACAGGACAGGTAAGGGCCCTCCTGCTGTCCTCTCAGCTGATCAGGACAACACAATTTTATCTCAGTGGTCCCGATTAGCCCACTGAGCTAGCCGGGAACCAAAATTACTGCATTAAGACCCCGTGATCAACTTTGATCGCGACATCTAAAGGGTAAATTGCAAACATGAAACCGATCAAAGTTGATCACGGGGTCTTAATGCAGTAATTTTGTTTCCCGGCTAGCTCAGCGGGCTAATGATACCAAACTTGGATTTTTGTTTAGTTTTATAGAAAAAAATAATTTGAAAGCTTGAAAGAAAGAAAAAAAATTTTCATTACCATGTTCTGACCCCTATAACTTTTTTTCCACCTACGGAGCTGTGTAAGGGTTTATTTTTTGCGCCATGAGCTATAATTTTTAACGGTACCTTTTGGTTTTCGATCACTTTTAATACATTATTTTCTGGGATGTGATGTGACCAAAAATCAGCAATTCTGGGGTTTGGAATTTTTATGCAATTACACCATTAACCAGGAAGGATCAGGAATGAAATAATTTAATAGTTCGGACAATTATGCACACGTTAAAATATGCTTATTTATTTTTTTATTGTATCTTATTTTAAAAATGGGAATGGGGAGGGGTGATTTAAAATTTTTATTGGGTGGGTTATAATATTTACTGTAGGACAAGTTAAACTTTTTATTGACACCTTTACTTCACCATATAAGGTATTGTGAAACAAAAAAAAAAGTGGACTGAAAGTTAAAATAATGAAGAAAAAAAAACAAGCGAATGCACAATTTTGTGGAGCGTTTGTCATCACCATGTGGTGAAAATGACAAGTTAGAGGAGTACTGCTGGGTAGGGAATAAGTGTCTGATCGCGAGAGGTCTCCAGCGATATCCTGTTTGGGGACCTGGAACTGCCGCTTGTGTAGTCGACCTCAACAAGAGGTCATCAGACACGCCCCCCTCCATTCAGCTCTATGGGAGAGGCGGGATGCACAAATGCTGAATCTTCACCTCTCCCATAGAGATACATGGAGGGGACGTGTCGGGCGCGGCGTCATGCTGCAGTCAACAAGCCTCCTGCATGGGGTCCAGTCTACTAGATGGCCAAGCATGAAGGAACATGTGACTATGCATCCACTGCACTTTTGCTTGTTTTTTGTTTGCACTGTATGCCTAGTTTTCATCACCTGCTGGTAATGGTGTGATCATTTATTATATAGGTGTTACCTTTCAGTGTAATGAGTTATGATGATAATGAGACGACTGCTGATAAGTGATCTCTATAGAACAGTGTCGGCCAATTGTTACAGTCAGTGGCACTGCTATATTCCAGTTGTCAAATGAGTTATCCAGCATTAGAAGAACAGAAGTGATTTAATCAAAAAAGTGCACCATATTTTTCTGCAGGTGGGGTATGGTTTTGTGACTCAGTTCCATTAAAATGGAGCTAAGTTGTAATACCACACACAACCTGCAGACAGGTGTGGTGCTGTTTTTAAAAGAAATTATCTCTGTTTTGCTATTTTCAAACTGTTCTGTAGAAATGATCAAATAGTAAGGTCCAAAATAAAAATAAAAAGTTAAGCTTTAAATACAACATTTTTTATCTTGCTGATGATAAATGCCGTAAATGAAAGAAAATACCCAAGGTACTGTTTTTTGGTCCCTTACATCCAAGAAAAAATGGCACCAATAATAACAAACATTACAATGGAAAAAATCTTCTACCCGATACAAAATTTAAAGGAGTACTTTTGTGAAAAAATTTTTAATCCTTTAGTGCCGGGCTGTAAAAAAAAAAAAAAAAAAAAACACACACACTTACTCAACTTCTCCTGTCCCCCAGTTGCGCCACAATAGCTCATCGGTCCTCTGGTCCGGTCTCCTTCCTTCAGCGATGTCCCGCCTCGGCCGGAGATAGGCTGAGCGCAGTTTCGTGTAAGTAGCCCGGGCAGCAGGGAGAAGGCGGGGCCCAGGAAGAACGGAAGGAGACCGGACCAGAGGAACGAAGAGCTATAGGGGCGCAACGGAGAAAGGTCAGTTAATGTTTGTTTTTTGGGTGTTTTTGCAGCCTGGGCACAGTAGAATGAAAAAAAATTCACAATAGTATTCCTTTAAGTGGACTAGGTGAAAAAACTAACGTTGCTTAAATTGTTTCCATGAAGCAGATTTCAAATGTAGTTTGTAATGTGTGAACTATGGCACACGCACATGAATTATTTTATCTTTTTACAAAACCCATGTGAAACATTGTGAGAAAATATCCTAAGGGTAAATTATATATTTTTTGTTTGATTTCCTATACTGCTAAATGTACGCTCCCAAATAGAGACAAATTTCATGCAGTATCTTCTTATTTGCAGGATACCTCTGTACGGCTCAGCAGTCTCCACTATTTCATAAAGCTAAGGCTACTTCCACACTGCTGCTGGGCTCCGCCACAAACGGCCGTTAAGGCTCTTTTTTTATTTTTTTTGTATTTTTTTGTTTGCTTTTAACAGCCATTAGTGATGGAACCCAACGGGAGGCATAACGAGCAAAGAGGATCCCATTCACTTTAATGGGATTCTCTGATGTCCGTTATTCCGCTGGAAGATAGAGGGAGAAAAACACATGGCAAGCACTAATTTTTCTCCCGCTATCTTCCAACTGACCCGCTAATGACGGGCAGTAGCGGTAGTGTGAAAGAAGCCCAAGGCCTTATTTACATCATGTTTTGGGGATATGAAACAAGTGCACATCGGGATACCAGCAAAGAGGAACACAGACATACCATGGCTACCTAATCATATTGTTATTTTTTTCCTTTGCGGTTATACAGATCGAACATGATCACTAGTAGAGTAAGTTCAGTCTATGTGTTCATCATTAATATGCGTAGCTTATGTTTTAAAACCTGTTTGCTAGTACAATGTTTACAGGCAACACAGCCCAACAACAAGACGTGACATAAAAGGTATACCAGCATGACAGAGGAGAATGGGCTCCCATGAATTCCTCACATATGCTTCAAGAAGTTTCCTTGTGCATTCCATAAACAGTGTAACCCAGTGTAACATCAGTCTTAAAGGGGACAACCAAAGATAATGTTTCCCTTATCGATAGAATAGGTAATAAGTTTCTGATCGACTGAAAGGTCTGACCGCCCGGACACTGATTATGAGAACAGGGTGTCTTGTTCCCCATGTAAACAGAACAGGGCGCATGCTTTTGACAGCCACTCCATTAACTTTCTATGTGACTTCCAAAATAGCAGAGTGTTGTACTCGGCTATCTTTAGCTGTTCTCGTGATTGGTATTCCAGAGGTTGGACCACAACTGATCAGACATTTATCACTTATCCTGTGGATAGGTACAACTTTATAATCTTGGGATAACTATTTTAACAAAAATATTATTGTCAAGTTGCACACTATAGAGTATACTGACACTATTCAGACCACAGTTTACATCTGCGTCGTAGCTCTATTTGAGGTGCTCCGTAGCAAAGTACCTTTAACCCCTTAAAGGGGTACTCTGGTGCTAAGACATCTTATCCCCTATCCAAAGGATAGGGGATAAGATGTCTGATCGCGGGGGTCCCGCCGCTGGGGACCTCCGTGATCTTGCACGCAGCACCCCGTTACTATCAGTCCCCGGAGCATGTTCGCTCCGGGTCTGATTACTGGCGATCACGGGGGCCGGTGCATTGTGACGTCACGGCCCTGCCCCCAAGTGACGTCATGCTCCGCCCTCTCAATACAAGCCTATGGGAGGGGGATAGGGGATAAGATGTCTTAGCGCCAGAGTACTCCTTTAAGGATACAGGAGGGTTTTTTGATTTTTCCTCCTCGCCTTCTAATAGCCATTACACTTTTAATTTTTCACCTATAGACCAATATAAGGACTTGTTTCTTTTTGTGCCACCAATTCTACTTTGTAATGACATAACTCCTTTTACCACAAAATCTACGTTTGAAGCAAAAATAATATTTGTGGGGCGAAATTGAGAAAAAAAAGACTTTATTTTACAACTTTTGGGGGCTTCAGCTTCTATGCAGTGCACTTTTTGGTAAAAATGACAGGTTATATTTATTCTGTATGTCCACACAATTACAATCATGCCCAACTTATATAGGTTTTGTTTTACTACTTTTATTATAACTTTTTGTACAAAATTTAGTATGCTTAAAATTTTCCTCTTCTGACTCCTGTAACTTTTTTTCTGTATACAGTGCTGTATGAGGGCAATACTACATACATCTATGTTTATTTTCATTTACATTATTTTATTTAAAAAAAAAATAGAAAGGGGGCTAATTCAACTTTTATTATGAAAGGGGCTTATTCACATTTATTAACTTTTTTGTACAGTTTATTTTACTATTTTTTAGTCCCCATAGGGGACTATTACATGCAATCTTCAGATTTCATACACTGAACAATGCTATGTAATAGCACAGCACTGATCAGTGTTATCACACTCCATTGCTACAGGCTGCTAAGGCAGGGAAGAAGCCTAGAGACTTTCTCTGTCCGAATAGCTGATCGTGACCCTGCAATTTCGCTGTGGCGGTCCCGATCAGCTCCACTAAGCTACTGGCAAGTAAAGTTTGGCACTTTTAGATGCCACAATCAACTTTATTCGCTGGACATTGGCGATGTTTGGCATTAGCCACTGGTCCTGGCTGCTGCTGATTATAGCAAATGGGACCAACCCGGTATGAAACACACTCAGCTCCTGGGAGCGCTTCATAGAACGGGAACAGGCACAGGGCATACATTTACTTTTGTTAAACAGAGGGACCTTAGCAGACATAAAAAACACTGCAAGCAGTATTTTTTTAGCCTGTATGCCCTGAGTCTCGCCACGGCTATGAAGTGAGCCCTGTAGCTGCACTCGCATCATAGACTGCGGGTCTCAGCTTCTATCAGCAGCCAGGGACTTGCCGTTAATGGCGGACATGAGCGATCGTGCTGATGTCAGCCATCAATCCTTCAGATGATGCGATCAATACTTATCACCGCATCTGCGGCGGTTCCTGTGGCTGATCTGATCGCCCACAGCATCAGCCAAGATAGTGGACGGCCTATTAACCCCCTAAGGACTCAGCGTTTTTCCATTTTTGCATTTTCGTTTTTTCCTCCTTACCTTTAAAAAATCATAACTCTTTCAATTTTTCACCTAAAAATCCATATGCTGGCTTATTTTTTGCGTCACCAATTCTACTTTGTAATTACATCAGTCATTTTACCCCAAAATCTATGGCGAAACGGGAAAAAAAAATCATTGTGAGACAAAATTGAAAAAAAACGCCATTTTGTAATTATTGGGGGCTTCCGTTTCTACACAGTACATTTTTCGGTAAAAATGTCACCTTATCTTTATTCTGTAGGTCCATACGATTAAAATGATACCCTACTTATATAGGTTTGATTTTGTCGTACTTCTGGAAAAAATCATAACTACATGCAGGAAAATTTATACGTTCAAAATTGTCCTCTTCTGACCCCTATAACTTTTTTATTTTTCTGCGTATGGGGCGGTATGAGGGCTCATTTTTTGCGCTGTGATCTGAAGTTTTTAGCGGTACCATTTTTGCATTGATAGGACTTATTGGCCAAAAATGCACTATTTTGGACTCTGGATTTTTTTTGCGTGCACGCCATTGACCGTGCGGTTTAATTAACGATATATTTTTATAATTTGAACATTTCCGCACGCGGCAATACCACATATGTTTATTTTTATTTACACTGTTTTGTTTTTGTTTTTTATGGGAAAAGGGGGGTGATTCAATTTTTTAATAGGGAAGGGGTTAAATGATCTTTATTCCTTTTTTTTTTTTTTTCACTTTTTTTTTTGCAGTGTTATAGCTCCCATAGGGACCTATAACACTGCACACACAGATCTTTCACATTGATCACTGGTTTCTCATAGGAAACCAGTGATCAATGATTCTGCCGCTTGACTGCTCATGCCTGGATCTCAGGCACTGAGCAGTCATTCGGCGATCAGACAGCGAGGAGGCAGGTAGGGACCCTCCGGCTGTCCTGTAAGCTGTTCGGGATGCCACGATTTCACCGCGGCTATCCCGAACAGCTCCCTGAGCTAACCGGCATACTTTCACTTACACTTTAGACGCGGCGTTCAACTTTGAACGCCGCGTCTAAAGGGTTAATAGTGCGCGGCAGCGCGATCAATGCCGCGCGTTATTAGCCACGGGTCCCGGCCGTGGCCCCGCGTTATAGATCGGGAGCGGACTCATGACGTACCGGTACGTCATAAGTCCTTAAGGGGTTAAAATATAATGTTAATGATCCCGTAATGTGAACAACGTAAACTTAGAAAAATACCAAAGTCCAAAACTGCTGATTTGAGGTCACATCCAAGAAAAAAAAATAATAAAAAGTGCTCACAAAGTCACATATACAAAAAAAAAACTATGAAAACATCGGGGCAAAAATGAGCCCTCATACAGCCCCATATACGGAAAAATAAAAAAGTTATAGGGGTCAAAAGAGGACAATTTTAAACATACTAATATTGTTAAAAAAGTTAAGTTTAAAAAAAATTATTTTTTGTTAAATAAAAGAAAAGCATGTAAAGATGGGTTTCATTTTATTCATATTAACCCACAGAATAACATGTCAGTTGTACGATAAAGTGCACTCGGTAGAAACAACAAAAAACTAAAAATTGTGGGTTTCTTATCAATTTTCCGCTATAAAGAATATTTGGGGGGGTTTTGCGCCATAGAAAAAACAAGCCCTCATATGGGTCTGTGGCTGAAAAAATTTAAGCGTTATGGCTCTTAGGAGGAGGCGAGGAGGAAAATAGCGAAAGCACAAAAATGAAAAATTCCTGTGTCCTCAAGGCCAAAATGGGCTGTGTCCTTAAGGGGTTAAAGTCAATGGGATCCATTGGTGTCCGCTGTACCACACTATACAGCTCAATTTATTAGCCTTTTATATAATTTGCGACAGAAGACACAAACTTAGCCTCTGATGCAAATGTGACTAAATTTACTGTTTGGCCTGTAAAATTATTTATTCCCCTTAAAGGAGTACTCTACCCCTAGACATTCTATCGCAGCAAAACCAAATATGTTAGGCCTCGTTCACACTGCTGTCGGACTTCGTTGGCATTTCTGTCAAGTTTAGCGGAGAAAAAAATGGTGCAAGCACTATTTTTTCTCCGATAAATTCCTGTAAAATTACCGGATCATGCAAGTGAATGTGGGCCGTCAGACCGTGCAGTAGCAGCTTGCATCCGACTAGGGTTTGATCGGCTCAAAAAAGAAAAAAAAATCTGATCGGACCCTTAACAGGTTACATGCAAACGGCAATGTGAACCTAGTCTTAATTTATTTATTTTGTAAAATGGGAAAATAAGGGTAATTTTATTTTTTATTAGGGGAGAGGTTTTATAAAATTTTTGAGACTTTGTTTAACACTTTTTAAGTTCTCATAGGGGACTTTTACTTGTAAATCATTAGATTGCATTCACTGTATAATGCCTATAGCAGAGCATTACACAATGAGATTGGCAATTCACTGGTATAGCCTGGCTAAGCAGGCAGCATTACTCACCTATCGGCAGCAGGTGGGTGGAGCCTTGCATCGCAGTGATCAATGAGCTTCTCTGGACTCTTGAACTCTTCTCTGAACTTTTTACTTTAACCCCTTAAAGACCGAGCGTTTTTCTGTTTTTGCACTTTCGTTTTTTCCTCCTTACCTTTTAAAAAACATAACCCTTTCAATTTTGCACCTAAAAATACATATGATGGCTTAATTTTGCACCACCAACTCTACTTTGCAGGGACATTAGTCATTTTAACCAAAAATCTACAGTGAAACAAAAAAAAATTATTGTGTGACAAAACTGAAGAAAAAACAGAATTTTGTAATTGGGGGCTTCCGTTTCTACGCAATACATTTTTCGGTAAAAATTACACCTTATCATTATTCTGTTGGCCCCTACGATTAAAATGATACCCTACTTATATATTTAATTTTGTCGTACTTCTGGAAAAAATCATACCTACATGCACGAAAATTAATACGTTTAAAATTGTCATCTTCTGACCCCTATAACTTTTTTTTATTTTTACGCGTATGGGGCGGTATGAGGGCTAATTTTTTCCGCCGTGATCTGAAGTTTTTAGCGGTACCATTTTTGTATTGATCGGACTTTTGGATTGCTCTTTATTTATTTTTTCATTATATAAAAAGTGAACAAAAATACACTATTTGGGAATTTGGAATTTTTTTGCGCGTACGCCATTGACCATGCGGTTTAATTAATGATATATTTTTATAGTTGGGATATTTAGGCACCCGGCGATACCACATATGTTTATTTTTATTATGGTTACATATTTTTTATATGGAATTTGGGAAAAGGGGGGTGATTTAAACTTTTAATAAGGAAGGGGTTAAAGAGGTTCTCCGGTGCTTAGACATCTTATCCCCTATCCAAAGGATAGGGGATAAGATGCCTGATCGCGGGAGTCCCACCGCTGGGGACCCCCGGGATCTTGCACGCGGCACCCCGTTTGTAATCAGTCCCCGGAGCGTATTCGCTCTGGGTCTGATTACCGACGACCACTGGGCCGGCGGCGTGTGACGTCACGCCTCCGCCCCCGTGTGACGTCACGCTCCGCCCCTCAATGCAAGCCTATGGGAGGGGGCGGCTATCACGCCACCCTCCCGTAGGCTTGCATTGAGGATAGGGGATAAGATGTCTAAGCACCGGAGAACCCCTTTAATGGGTGTATTTTTAACCCCTTAAGGACCAGGCACGTATGAGTACGTCCCTGCGCCCTGGGTCTTAAGGACCAGGCACGTACTCATACGTTCTGGTGAATTTCGCATCCCGCCGGGTGGGTTGCGAAACTGCACGCCTGCTGAAATCGTTCAGCAGGTGTCCGAGGCAAACGCCGAGAGGGGTCCTGAGACCCCCTCATGTCGGCGATCGCAGAAAGTCGCATGTCAATTCAGACATGCAATTTCCTGCTATTCCAGGCTGATCGGGTTTCTGGTGACCCGATCACCCGGAAAATAGTGATGATCTGACCTGTCAGTGACAGCCCAGATCATCTTGCAGGGTAGGAGTGAGGTCGCGGTGATGCGATCTCCTCCTATCCCCTGCCATTGGTCAGAACTGATTCTGACCAATGGCAGAGCAGGATAGTGGGCAACCCCCCATTCTGCCCACCCCGGGATGTCGAGGGGAACATGGGGAGAAGATGGAGGTCGGTACCTGGAGAAGATGCCTGGGAACAGCTGATCGTCGCTGGAAACTGCTGGATCCTTGCTCAGGTAGGGAAGTGCCGGGGGGGGGGGGGGAATGAAAGTGAAAGTAAAGTGATCTTTACTGTGGCAACCACTAGGAAGGCCAAACTGCAACTCCCAGCATGCCCAGACAGCCAAAGGCTGTCTGGGCATGCTGGGAGTTGTAGTTTTGCAACATCTGGAGGGTCACAGTTTGGGGACCACTGTTACAGTGGTGCCCAAACTGTAGCCCTCCAGATGTTGCCAAACTACAACTCTCAGCATGCCTAGACTACCCAGGCATGCTGGAAGTTGTAGTTCTGTAACATCTGTCCCCTCAGATTTCGCAATTTTCATTAAATTTTTGAAAATTGCTGCTCTACTTTGAAGCCCTCTAATTTTTTCAAAAAGTAAAAATATGTCCATTTTATGATGCCAACATAAAATAGACATACAGTAACCCCCCTGACCTACGATGGCCCCGACATATGATAAAATCGACATACGATGGCCTCTCAGAGGCCATCGCATGTCGATGTCAGCATCGACATACGATGCTTTTATATGTCGGGGCCATCGCATTAACTGCTATCCGACAGCGCAAAATGCTTAAGCTGCTGTCGGATAGCAGTTTAAGCATCCCTGGCAGGTTCACTTACCTGTTCCCGCTGCTCCGGGTCCACTTCGCGATCCTCCGGTGTCTTGCGCATCTTCTCCAGGGTCCGGGCCTTGCTTTCCGGCGTCGTTATTACGTCACTACGCACGCCGCGCCGGCGCAGCAGCGTAATAACGTCACCAGAAAGCGAGGCCCGGACCCTGCAGAAGATGCGCAAGACACCGGAGGATCGCGAAGAAGACACCGAAGCAGCGGGACAGCATCAGGAGCCCCTGAAACAGCAGCGGGAGGGTGAGGACCTGGTCCGGAGCAGCGGGGACAGGTGAGTACAGCTTCCTATACTTTACATTGCACGGATCCCTCAACATACGATGGATTCGACAAACGATGGGTCGTTTGGAACGAATTACCATCGTATGTTGAGGGACCACTGTATTGTATTTGTGAATAAAAATTTTATTTATTTGGAATATCCATTTTCCTTACAAGCAGAGAGCTTCAAAGTTAGAAAAATGTAAAATTTTTATGAAATTTTGGGATTTTTCAGCAAAAAAAGGATGCAAGTAACGACGAAAATTTACCACCAAAATAAAGTAGAGTATGTCACGAAAAAACTATCTCAGAATCAGAGTATTCGGTAAAAGCGTTTTAGAGATATTAATTCGAATTTGAGTCGGGTGCCCGCACCATACAACGGTTGCCGTCTCAGGACGAGCCGCCTCGTCCTTAGACGGCAAACAGTTAAAGGAGATCTGTAGCGTACACTGGGGCAAAAAAGTATTTAGTCAGCCACCAATTGTGTAAGTTCTCCCACTTAAATAGATGAGAGGCCTGTAACTTTCATCATAGGTATACCTCAACTATGAGAGACATAATGAGAAAAAAAAATCCATAAAATCACATTATCTAATCTTTAAAGAATTTATTTGCAAATTATGGTGGAAAATAAGTAATTGGTCACCTAAAAATAAGCAAGATTTCTGGCTCTCACAGACCTGTAACTTCTTTAAGGCTGCATTTACATATCGTTTTGTACATACGGGCGCCGGATCCGGCTGGGGGAGGGGCAAACCGGGCGCTCCCGTACCCCAGCCATATTAGCCCGTGACTCCATTTACTTTAATGAGCCGACCGGAGTCAAAAGGTGACTCCGGTCAGCTCAGTTTTGACCCGTATGCAGTTTTGGACCGGACCTAAAACCGTAGTATACTATGGTTTTAGGTCCGGTCCAAAACCGCATACGGGTCAAAGGCTGCAAAGACTCTTAGGCTGCATTCACATCTCATTTTGTACATACGGGCGCCGGATCCGGCTGGGGGAGGGGCAAACCGAGCGACAAACGGGGTCAAAACTGAGCTGACCGGAGTCACCGTTTGACTCCGTTTGTCGCCCGGTTTGCCCCTCCCCCAGCCGGATCTGGCGCCCGTATGTACAAAATGAGATGTGAATGCTGCCTAAGAGTCTCCCCTGTCCTCCACTCGTTACCTGTATTAATGGAACATATTTGAACTTGTTATCAGTATAAAAGACACCTGTCCACAACCTCAAACAGTCACACTCCAAACTCCACTATGGCTAAGACCAAAGAGCTCTCGAAGGACACTAGAAACAAAATTGTAGACCTGCACCAGGCTGGAAAGACTGAATCTGCAATAGGCAAGCAGCTTGGTGTAAAGAAATCAACTGTGGGAGCAATTATTAGAAAATGGAAGACATACAAGACCACTGATAATCTCCCTCAATCTGGGGCTCCACACAAGATATCACTCCGTGGTGTCAAAATGATCACAAGAACGGTGAGCAAAAATCCCAGAACCAAACGGGGGGGCCTAGTGAATGACCTGCAGAGAGCTGGGACCAAAGTAACAAAGGCTACCATCAGTAACACACTACACCGCCAGGGACTCAAATGATGTAGTGCCAGACATGTCCCCCTGCTTAAGCCAGAACATGTCTGGGCCCATCTGAAGTTTGCTAGAGAGCATTTGGATGATCCAGAAGAGTATTGGGAGAATGTCATATGGTCAGATGAAATCAAAGTAGAACTTTTTGGTAAAAACTCAACTAGTCGTGTTTGGAGGAGAAAGAATGCTGAGTTGCATCAAAAGAACACCATTCCTATTGTGAAGCAAGGGGGTGGAAACATCATGCTTTGGGACTGTTTTTCCGCTAAGGGACCAGGACCACTGATCTGTGTAAAGGAAAGAATGAATGGGGCCATGTATCATGAGATTTTGAGTGAAAACCTCCTTCCATCAGCAAGGGCTTTGAGGATGAAACGTGGCTGGGTCTTTCAGCATGACAATGATCCCAAACACACCGCCCCGGCAAAGAAGGAGTTGTTTCGTAAGAAGCATTTCAAGGTCCTGGAGTGGCCTAGCCAGTCTCCAGATCTCAACCCCATAGAAAACCTTTGGAGGGAGTTAAAAGTCTGTGTTGCCCAGCAACAGCCCGAAACCATCACTGCTCTAGAGGATATCTGCATGGAGGAATGGGCCAAAATACCAGCAACAGTGTGTAAAAAGCTTGTGAAGACTTTCAGAAATGTTTGACCTCTGTCATTGCCAACAAAAGGTATATAACAAAGTAATGAGATGAACTTTTATTCATGACCAAATACTTATTTTGCGCCATAATTTGCAAATAAATTATTTAACCTGTTAAGGACCAAGGGCGTACCTGTACGCCCTGAGTCCGCTCCCTTTCTATAACGCAGGGCCACGGCATGACCCTGCATCATAGCGGGGCAGGCCCAGCCTCTAACAATGGCCGGCACTCGTGGCTAATAGCGCATGGCACTGATCGCGGTGCCGCGTGCTATTAGCCCTTTAGACGCGGCGTTCAAAGTTGATCGCCGCATCTAAAGTCAAACTAAACTACCCCTGGCTAGCTCAGTGGGCTGTTCGGGACCGCCGCGGTGAAATTGTGGCGTCCTGAACAGCTGTAGGACACGAGGAGGGTATCTACCTGCCTCCTGGTGTCCGATCGCCGAATGACTACTCAGTGCCTGAGATCCACGCATGAGCAGTCAAGCGGCAGAATCATCGCTCAATGGTTTTCTATGAGAAACCAATGATCAATGTAAACGATCAGTGTGTGCAGTGTTATAGCATACATTTAAAGGGGTTCTCCGGCCCTGAGATATCTTAACCCCTATCCAAAGGATAGGGGGATAAGATGTCTCACCACGGGGGATCCCGCTGCTGGGGACCCCTGCAATCGTGTATTCGCCACCCACCTGTTAGAGCTGCACGCCGCGGTGCCAGCTCACAAACAGCTGGGTGGCGACCATGGGGCCAGAGTATCGTGATGTAACGACTCTGCCCCCGTGTGACGTCACCCCCCGCATCCGCTATGCAAGTCTATGGGAGGGGGCGTGGATGAATAAATACTTTTCTGCCCCACTGTACATTTTTTTATAATCCCCTGTGCTCGGGCTGCAAAAAGTAACAAAACAAACTTTAACTCACCTTCCGTTGTTCCCCCTTTGTACCGTTATCGGTGTCTTGGTCCTTCAGTGATGAGCTTCTTACTGCGGACAGCGACTCATACTGCACTCAGCGTATCGCCGGCAGTAGCGATGTCCCGCCTCGGCCGGTGATAGGCTGAGCACACTGTCATGTAAGGAGCCCGGACAGCAGGGAGAAGGCAGGGTCCAGGCTCCTTACATGACAGTGTGCTCAGCCTATCACTGGCCGAGGCGGGACATTGCTGTGGCCGGCGATACACTGAGTGTAGTATGAGTCACTGTCCCCAGGAAGCAGCCGGCTGCACCGGAGGACCGAGACACCGATAAAGGCACAACGGGGGAATGCCGGAAGGCGAGTTAAAGTTTGTTTTGTTACTTTTTGCAGCCCGGGCAAAGGGGATTATAAAAAATGTGTACCACAGATCTCCTTTAACTTTAGACGCTGTGATCGGTATTGATCACAGCATATAAAGGGTTTATGACAGCCAGCAGTGGGATTGCCACTGCATGTCATTAGAAGTTAGTGTCCGGCTACGTACAGTAGCCGACACTCACTGCTCTGAAGCGAGCGCCTTACTGAAGCAAGAGCAGCTCCTGCACTCGCTTCAAAGTTACATAGCACTTCAGGGCGTACAGATACACCCTGGTGTGTTAAGGCCCAAGGGGCAAGGTATTCCTGTACACCTGATGTCTCCAATGGGTTAACAAAAATATCAATATTGTCAAGTGACATGATATAAAGAATTCGAGGTGCTCCCTTGCAGAATACCTTTAACATCAGAAACCCACCTGACCCCATTAAAGTCTATGGAATCCATTGGTGTCCACTGTGCAACACTGTCCAGCTCCATTTATTGGCCTTTTACGTAGTCTGCGACATAGGACACAAATATAGCCTCTGATGCAAATGTGAACAAATCTCCAGTTTGGAGACCCTCTAGAATCATTTACTTACCTATAAGTTTATGTTTAAATGGGGGAGGTGGTCAAATATATGAATGTTTTTTGTGTATGTGGCAACAAAGAATTGTTGCAAATTTTTGAACAAAATATAGCCAAAATTTTCGGAGACATTTATCATTGTTGCTTTTGTAAGCTAGTTCTGTAGGCATTTTTTTTTGCTTTAGTTTTGCTTATGCATGACACATTTATCATACTATCACAGGGAGTTGATAAATTTGGCTCACCATTTTTTTTAGCACACATAAGCAAAAACCAATAAATGACTTCAGAACACCACTTTGCAGCTTGAAAAAAATGTGCGATATATATGCATATGTTTATAACATTTTTATTACTACTTTTTTCCTCCTTAATGTACTAACTTTTTTTTTTACTTCTCATTTCAGATCTGTGTATCCTGTGGATTACTTTAGATTTGGTTAATGTTAATAAAATGGTTAACGAGGGCTTTTGGGGGGAGTGTTTTTTTGGAATAATTTTTTTTAAACATGTTGTGTTTGTTTGTTTTTTATTTACTTTACAGGCTTAGTAGTGGAAGTTGTTTATAGGCGGAGACCATTACAAAGCCAGGGCTTAGTATTAGCGACAAAAACAGCTAGCGCTAAACCCCAATTATTACAGCTACCAACAGGCTCGGAGCATCAAAAATGGCATTCCTGGGCCTAGGTGGTAACAGACTGGTGTTATTTAGGCTGGGGAGGGCCAGGAACAATGGTCCTCACCCACCCTGGTAATGTCAGGCTGTTGCTGCTTGGTTGGTATTTGGCTGAGAATAAAAATAGGGGGAACCCTATGCTTTTTTTTTTTTGCATAATTAAATATAAAAAAAAAAACTCCTATTTTTATTCTCAGCCAAATACCAACCAAGCAGCAACAGCCTGACGTTACCAGGGTGGGCGAGGACCATTGTTACTGGCCCTCCCCAGCCTAAATAATGCCAACCTGTTACCGCTTAGGCCCAGGAGCCCCATTTTTGATGCTCTGGGCCTGTTAGTACAGGCTCTTCCCGGCACCCCTGTGGCGTTGGGTACCGGGGTAATAATTGGGGGTTAGCGCTAGCTGTTTTTGTGGCTAACGGTAAGCCCAGCTTAGTAATGGACTCCGTCTACTAGACAGCTTCCACTACTAAGCCTGTCAAGTAAATAAAATTTAAAAAAACACAACACGTTTAAAAAATAATTTATTCCAAAAAAACACTCCCCCACAAGCCCTCGTTAACCATTTTATTAACATTAAACAAAGAAAAAACGCTGGTTGTCAACGTAATCCACCAAATCCTAAGGAGTCCACAGGATACACGGATCTGAAATGAGAAGAAAAAACCCACGAAAAATAGGTTAATACATTTATTGTCACTCGCCTGCACATCTACCGTGCTGCACGACTACAACTCCAAGCATGCCCTTACAGTAAGGACATGCTGGGAGTTGTAGTCGTGCGGTGTGGGATATGTGCAGGCGAGTGACAAGCTTGTCACCTGCCCCCCAACTGCAGGACTACAACTCTCAGCATGTCCTTACAGTAAGGACATGCTGGGAGTTGTAGTTGTGTGGTGCGGGAGAGTGACAAGCCTGTCACCTGCCCCGCTGCAGAACTGCAACTCCCAGCATGCCCTTACAGTAAGGGCATGCTGGGAGTGGTAGTCATGCAGTGCGGCAGGTGACAAGCAAGTTAGGGAAGCGGGCGGTAATGCGCTCTGCTCCCTGGCCAGAGGTGATAGGAAAATCACTGTAATTTCATATTTCCCGCCGGTTCCTGTGACAAGGAACCCAGCAGGAAATTTGAAATTACAGTGAACTCTGCTGCGCTGTAGCAAAGGGAGCCCGGGCTGACATAACACTGCAGCCGCCCAGGATTCCCACAGCCGGGCCGGGAGATGTGCAGGAGCCCCGGCTGTTCACCCCCTTTCTCCCTGGCTTTTCTCCCACTTTCTCCCCGTCTTTTTTATTTTAATTTTATTTCACCTGGCCGCGCTCCGGCAGGCTCAGATTGAGGCTGCGGGTCTTCCGGTCTGCGGTGCCTGTAAAGCATTGAAAGCATGCTGAGTGACAATCCCTGCCGGCTCCTCTACTGCGCGGTGTAAGGGACGTCACCGGTGTTACGGACACTTTCACCCACTGCAGCTGCAGGGAATGACGTCCCTTACGCTGCGCAGTAGAGGAGCCGGCAGGGATTGTCACTTGGCATGCTTTCAATGCTTTAAAGGCACCGCAGTCCCGGAAGACCCGCAGCCTGAACTTGAGCCTGCCAAAGCGCGGCCAGGTGAAGTAAAATAGAATAAAAAAGCCGGGGAGAAAGGGAGAGAAAAGCCAGGGAAAAAGGGGGTAAAAAGTCGTTATATTCTATAATATCAAAGTTCCCGCCGGGTCCCGTAATTGGCTGCACGGTCCCTGCCAATCATGGGACCCAGCAGGAAATGTGAAATTTCAGTAGGGGATAGACAAACTCCACAGGACTGTGGTATGTTAAAAGGAGCCCGGGCTGGCATCACTTTTCTCCCCGCTACAATCGCTTCTAATGATGGGGACACTGCTTTACACGCCCCTTGACAAAGCCTTAGCGAAAACGCGTTCAGGGTGAGGCGAGGTACTGTATGTGGGGTATATTGTGTGGGCAGTCTTTATACTTGCTATCTGTGACTTTCTATCCTTCCAGCCTTCACCCTTGCATTGCATAACTACCATTGTAGTAGCTGCTGTTGCGCCGTTTTTATTCCATTGGACATATTACTTATCTGTGATCCTGCTTTAATCTTCCACCTATTACCATGTAGGTTGATAACTATTATCAGGCACCTTATGCGATATCCTCATCTCCTTTTTCTGTGTGTAACCGTCTTCTCATTACTGTTCTTGTTTTAATCTGCCTAATTGTTTTAGTATTTTTTGTAATAAAGATTAAAGGAGTAATCCAGTGGTGACTCAGTGGTGAACAACTTATCCCCTATCTTAAGGATAGGGGATAAGTTACAGATCGCGGGGGATCCGACCGTTGGGGCCCCCTGCGATCTCCTGTACGGAGCCCCGACAGCCCGCGGGAAGGGGGCGTGTTGACCTCCGCACTTAGCGGCAGCCGACACGCCCCCTCAATACAACTCTATGGCAGAGCCGAAGCGCTGCCTTCGGCAATCTCCGGCTCTGCCATTGAGATGTATTGAGGGGGCGTGTCGGCCGCCGCTTTGTGCGGGGGTCGACACCCGCTATCCAGTTTTTCACCACTGGACTACCCCTTTAATACGTGTATGACCATTCTTTCTGGCCTCCATTTTTGGTGTTTATATATTAGTGGCCTATGGTCTATTATGGAGATAGTGCCCTAACTTTTCTATGTGTTGAGTTGTAGTCTTGCAACAGGTAACAGACAGATGGGAGATGTGCAGCATGGGTGGGTGGGAGACAAGGGGGGTAAAAAGCAGTGTCCGTGTTTTTGTAAGGGTAGCGGGGAGAAAATATGACGGAGCCGAGGCGGCTGCAGAGTGATGACAGCCCGGGTTCCGTTATAGGGTTGTTATATCATTTTTCCGCTGGAGCTGTGTTCCTGGCTGCCAGCGGGAAATATAAAATCTGCCCTCCAAAGCAGTTTTGTAAGCCAGCTCCAGGCTGGTTTACATTTACGCTGTTTTGGAGGTGTTGTGACTTTTTTTTGCTACTTCTGCACTTGATAAATCCCTCACCATTGCAAAGTGAAAAATGAAATTCACTTTCGTAAGCTCTTTTGTAGCTTTTTGCTTACAGCCAAAAGTCGCACTTTTATAAGCAAAAAAAGAGCTCTAAATCCCTTGATAATGTCCCCCATTGTGTTTTTTGAGCATTTGAGGCAAAATAACAACCTAAAAATTAATGGGTCGCCATATAAACAGCTCTAAAACTGTGCTCACATTACGAGGGTGGACATTGTCAATCCCCATAGGCAGCAATGTATTCCAATTATAGTACCGTAGTGTGCACTGTGCAGGAGAATACCATTAACAGCAATGGGATTCTGGGACACCGGAATTTCAGAACGGAATACCACTCATAATTTCGTAGTGTGCACGGGCCCTGAGGTTGTATTCAGGCAGTGCCGTCAAATTGTGCTTTATTTTTTTTTTTTTACCACAAATCTGTGAGAAACTTTTGTGGATTTTTTTTAAAGCATTTGAGGCAAAATCACAACCACAACATAAATGGGTCGTGAAATAAAGAGCTCTAACAGCCAAAGGCTGTACAGACATGCTGGGAGTTGTAGTTTTGTACGGACATGCTGGGAATTGTAGTTTTGCAACAGCTGGAGAAATGCTGGAAAACACTGCTCTAACCCTTCGGTTTCTTGGAATCGGATATGTTATTCTGTATAGCGATGTTTCCCAACCTGTTGCTCTCTGAAATGTTGCAAAACTACAACTCCCATAATGCCCTGACAACCAGCTGATACAACTACAAATACCATTATGCCCTGACAGCCAAAGGCATGCTGGACTTGAAGTTTGGTAACAGCTGAGTCAACCCAAAACTACACTCAGCCCCTGCTAGGGTTGCCACTTGGCCGGTATTTTACCGGCACAGACGGTATTTTCGCCACCCTGATGGTATTTTTATATTAAAAATTCCAGCAATGCAATGGCTGCTATTAATCCAACCAATCCTCCAACTCCCGTAATGTTGCACCATATACTATACCAATGTTTTCCAAACAGGGGGGCCTCCAGCTGTTGCAAGACTACAACTCCCAGCATGCCCAAACAGCCAACGGCTGTCCAGGCATGCTGGAAGTGGTAGTTTTACAACAGCTGGAGGCACCCCTGGTTGGGAAACACTGACCTAGCCTATATAGTCCAACATGCTGGGAGTTGTAGTTTTGCAACAGCTGGAGGCTCCCCTGGTTGGGAAACACTGACCTATACTATATACAATATAGTCCAACATGATTGGAGTTGTAGTTTTGCAACAGCTGGAGGCACCCTTGATTGGGAAACAATGACCTATACTATATACTACTATATATAATCCAACACGCTGGGAGTTGTAGTTTTGCAACAGCTGGAGGCACCCTGGTTGGGAAACACTGGCTTATACAATATACTATATAGTCCAACATGCTGGGAGTTGTAGTTTTTGTTTGGGGCAGCTGCTGAGCCACAGGCTATAACAGGGCATGCTGGGAGTTGTAGTTAGTAACTAACTTCAACCCCCTGAATTTGCTTAAAAAAAATAAAAAATGGATCAAAAAGTCACATTAAAAAAAACGGTACTGTTAAAAACTACAGATCGAGGTGCAAAAAAAGATCCCTCATACAAGGAAAAAAAAAAGTTATAGGGGTCAAAATAGGACAAAATTTCCCCTGCATGTGTGTATTATGTGATGTTACATATATATATATATATATATATATATATATATATATATATATATATATATAATTATGCAAATTAGCATGACCATGCAAGAAGGGAGGCAACCCTAGCCTCCATATATATACACAGTATATAAATATATATATATATATATATATATATATATATATATATATATATATATATATAATTATGCAAATTAGCATGGCCATGCAAGAAGGGTGGCATCCCTAGCCTCTGCCGAGTCAGAAATGGCTGATAACAGAGGACAATAGAACATAGTAAATAGACCGAACTATACTACTAAAGCCCCAGCTCCCCCGTGTACTACAGAGCCTAACACCCCGGAGAGGAAGCGGCAGCCTCGGTGATAAAATGGAGGCCGAGGCTGAACTGCGCCAACCCGACTGGCCGTGTGCCAGCACCCGGCGCCATCTTCCCGTCTCCTCACAAAACAATACATAAACCTGACAGGAAAAAACTGCATTAAATAAGGTGAAATGTCCTTCACTGTGTAAATCACCACATACAAACACAGCACGAACCCCCTAAAGAAGCCGTTTTAATTAGATATGAATAAAAACAAGATACATAACCATCCAAACAATACACAAAATAGGTGGCACAGCGAAATGTAACACGGAAACGTGAAGACAAAACGAATAAAAACAAACCAACCCGTCAGGTGAATGGCGGCTTCCCGCCCGCGGCAACAACACGGACGACGACGACTTCACCGCCCGCCATACAAAACACCGGCGGCATCAGCGCTCACCCCATGGAGGTGCCGTCTCCTTCGCACCATCAACATAACGGAGCTGCCATAACACGACACCACACCATAACCAGGAGGCCGGTGAATTCCCGCCGCGCCATAACCACAGTAACGAATATCCCATAATGGCGCCCGCGCCTCACCGGGATTTTGTTATTTTTTCCCGGCGCCGAGTCTGAGGTAAAAATATCGTCCAAATTGAAAAAAAACTCAAGCTATGGAAAATAGAAGCAAAAATATCACAATAGATGAGGAAACGTCCGGTCTAAAAAAAAACCGACTCCTGACGACAAGGCCCGAGCGGAAGCCGGGGAGTCGATTTGAAGTGAAGCCGGCGGCCGTGAAGTAAAGTTCGGCGACGACGAAGAGGGGGCCAGCCGCGACGTCTCCCACACACAGACACCTCGAAATAAATCGTCGTGGGCAGCGAGCGATGCGGCTTTTACAGAGAAAGAGGGGAGGGGATTGCTAAAGATTATTTTTCTTTTTCTATTTTTTCCCCTGATGGTGGTGAATCCAGGGCGGGGAGGGTGGGGGAGGTGATGGTGATGGTGGTAGTGGGAGTTAAAAAGAGAGGGGAGAGAGAGAAAAACTAATTTTATCCCAGTTCAGATCAATGAGTCATTGAAAGAAGAGTTTTTCTTTTTCCTTCCTTCTTCGATTTGCATTTGGGGGGTGCGAAAGAAAGAAGAAAAAACTACTACGAAAAAACTACTACCCCTCCCTCGCCGTCGCACTGTCACCTTAGTTGGCTACTTTTTTTTAATCACCTTGGGGCGGAAAAGAAGAAAAAAAGGAGTCGAAAAAGAGAAACAACCTCTTCTTACCCCCCTCCCCGACCATCCTTGTCCTCTCCACCCCTAAAGCGACATATAACGTAAAATTATAACCCTATATTTGTTTAATTCACACAGCGGCGGCGTAACTTGGAATATCTACCACACAAACAGACAGAAAAAACAACAAAAACCCCAGCGAACAGCCATGAAGCTAAAGGAGCTCACAAATCGGAAACAGTATATTCACCGTCGATAAATATTTTAGTATTCTACCCCCCACCCCCACCTTTCTATTTTTTTTTTGCTTCCGTCTCTGCCCAATTGTAATACCGGAGGAGGAAAAAAAGAAAGATAAAGAGGAGTAAAGAAGGGGGAGACTGGGGAGCCAATGGCTCTCCAAGCTGAAACCTAATATGCTGGCTTTTTTGGCAACTGTTTTTTTATTATTATTATGTGCTCCTCTTTTTCTCTCTATTTTTTTTTTTTTCGCTCCTTGTCTGTCTGGAGATAGATTTCCCCGTCTCTTTTTTTTTCTCCCTCCCCCGAAGGAAGGAAAGGGAGGAAGGAGGTTGTGTGTTTTTTTTTCCTTGAAATTTTTATCACAAAATTATAATACACTCAAAGGGAAACTCACCGTCATGAAAAAGCAGTGCCTTGTCAACGGGGTTTCTTCGCCATCACATCAGGGGCTGGCAGTGTAGAGAGAGAGAGAGAGAGCAACATGAACCTCGCTCAGCCACAAGGAGCAGACGGGGAGAGAGAGAGAGCTCACAGAGAGGGGGGACATACACACACACACACGCACGCACTAAAAAAAAAAAAAAAATTTGCAATAAAAATATATTTGTATATTTTAAATATTTAAAATCAGCGATTCGGTTTATTGCTTCGATGAGTTTTCCCAAGTACTTTTACTTGTATTTTTTTGGTAAGATATATATATATATATATATATATTTATTTATTTGTTTATTAGTAAAGTGTAACACATTTTTTACTAATACTGAATAGACATATGCCTATTTTATATTAACTAGCTAGTTAATTAATACATTTTTACTTTTATATACATTTTTTATTAACATATTTAATTTTAAATATAATTGTTTTTATAGGTTTATCTGGAAAACTATCTTTATCCAAAACTATTTGTAATGTATTATGCATTTTTACTTTTATTACATTTTTTTGCTTTACATTTAGATACTTTAGCTTTTTAAATTATTATTATTTATTTTTATAGGGCCCTTGGTTATAGGGCGCTTTACACATTGTGAGGGGTTAAAATACATATCATTACACAAAAGCAAGTACAATTGGGGTTCATTCACACTACCAAATTTTTTAGTGGATTTCCGTTGAGACATTCAGGTGCAGAGTTCAATGGGATTCTGCTGCACCATGCACACTGCAACATTTCCATGGCAGAATTCAGAATTCCGGGCTCTGCCGAAACAATGAACATACATGTTCACTCTTTTGGCAGAATTCCACACTTTGCCATCAGTGGGGACATCGCATGTTGGCGTGGCCTTAGTGCTGATTTATTTCAGCGTCACCTGTTGTACACTGAATCTCTGCTCAAAGTTCCGTAGTGTAAACGGGCCATAAGTGTAAAATAGTAGAGAGAGGGAGCCCTGCCCGCGAGGATTTACAATCTACAAGGGGAGATAAGTAAGGAAGCAGCCATTAATTGTAGGTTGTTGGCTGTTCTGAAGACATGGGTCATCAGGCTGCTTTTGAAGGACTTGATGATGGGTGATAGCTGGATATGTCGGGGTAGTGATTTCTAGTGTATGGGGGAGGCACAAGAGAACTTTTAGAGACGGTTGTGTGTGCAGACAAGGGAAGAGCAACACCGACTTTAATGCTCCTCTGATGTCCTGAGCCTTTGCAAAGTGGAGCTCCATTTTTCAGCAGAGGAGGCTCAACACAGGGGAAAAGGCGTTAATAGGAAGATGGCAGCTGGACATCACCATCAGGGCCACCGTCAGGGGGGGGAAAGGTGGTACCTCTGTAAGGGGCCCGGGACCCTAGGGGGGCTGGATCCTGTGACCCACGTCACTCGCCGCCGACCAGTATAACAGGGATATCACTGCGTCCTGAAGGATCTCTTCAGGATGCAGGGATGTCGTGACCACGTGGCGTGCGGCCGCTTTAAATATCTGGAGGCTGCCGGGAGGCAGTGCACGCAGGCACGTTAATGACGTGCCTGTGTGAGCCCGGACAGATGGAGCAGAGGAGAGCCACGGAGCAGGAAGACAGGTAGCTGGCCAGGTATTTATACCAGCACAACACGCTGCCTTCAGTGCTCCGACCACTGCTCCTCCAGTCCAGGGACCTACTACTATAACCCATAGGTCTCGGACCAAAGGAGCAGTACTTGGAGCACAGAAGCAGGACAGTACACAGACATATTGCCTGCAGACATATACTGTACATGGCTGGAGGCAGTATGTCTGTGGGGACATAGGGGGCCTACACCTACCTATGAGGGCCTACACCGACCAATGGGGGTACTGGGGGCCTACCTATACCAATGGGGGCACTAAGGACCTACATCTACCTATGGGTGCAATATTTGGGCCTACACCTACCTATGGGGGCAATATAGGCCTTCACCTACCTATGGGGGTAATATGGGCCTACACCTACCAATGGGGCAATATGGGGGCCTGCACCTACCTATGGGGCTAATATGAGGGCCTAAACCTTTCTATGGGGGCCTTCACCTACCTATGGGGGCAATATGGGTGCCTACAACTACCTATTGGGGGCTACATCTACCTAAAACTACCTATAGGGATACTGGGGGGCCTACATCTACCTATGGGGGCCTACACCTAACTATAGGGGTAATATGGGGGGTCTTCACACCTACCTACGGGGCTTACACATACCTATAAGGGCTAAACCTACCTATAGGGGCAATATGGGGGCCTACGCTTACCTATGGGGGCAATATGGAGCCTACACCTACCCTAAAATTATTTATGGGGGCACAAAGGAGCACTACGTATTAGGGCAATACACATGGGGAATTTGTAAAGAGGCAGCATTTTGCTGGAGAAAGGAGCCTATAATGTTTGGCTGCTCTGTGGAAAAAAGGAAATGTGAACGACTCAGAGAAGATGATGCTTGTATCAAAATGTAATTATAATCACTTAAACTGTCTGCAGACGCTTGGTAGTATCTACCTCTATATGGTCAGTATGTGGGAATATTAACACATTTTTAGGATGAGTGCTGTGCAGTAAAATATTTTTGCAGCACAGTATTTTACTGCACCGTACTCTGCTATACTGTAATTATAAAATTAAATTGGGATTGGGCCCTGGGGGGGGGGGGAATTCGGGGACAAGCTGGGTGGCAGGGTCAGGCCTTAAGCTGTGTAAGGGGCCCCAAAATTTCTGATGGAAGCCCTGATCACTGTGCACAGGGAACTTGGGAGCACCTTCCTATGCACTAAGCAAGTTATTGTCACATATAGAAGAACGGAGGCACAGAGCAGGGATCGGTAAGTATTATTGTCATTAGTGTCACCCGCACTACAAGCCTGTTCTGAAGATTCCCTTAAAATTACATTTGTTGGGCAACAGGTAGCTAGTGAAGGATTGACAGTGTGGAAAGGCAGAGGAGAAGCAAGGGGAGAAGTAGATTAGTTAGGCTCAGAGTTGAGGATGGATTGGAGGGGAGCAAGAATGTTTTCTAGCAGCGGGACCCAGCAGAGAACAGCAGCGGTGATGTCACTAAGCTCCACCCGTGCCCCAAGCCAGGCCCGGAGCTGGAGCTAACGGAGAAGATTACCGGAGATCCCCTGCACGGAACGGGACAAGGTAAGTACCGTTGTCATCAGTGTCATCTGCACTAACCTGTCAGTACCGACAGGTTAGTGCAGGTGATACTGGTGACAGATTTCCTTTAAGGAGGAGTCACAGAGTGGGACGGATGTCTTATGGCTCCAAAACTGGAAAGCAGTGCTAGTTAAGGGAATCAGGGCTTATTGCCCTGGAATCCCAGTATAAGTCCTGCTAGAGAATTTAGGCGAGAATACTTTTGCAGAGGCTAAAGCAAAAATGGATCCTCTAATAAATTCATTTTCAGATAATGCCTCATACTAGCCCTGAAAACTGACCACTTTAAATTGGTCAGTAAAATGCCAAGTCCATGTGCCAAAATTGGAAGGAAATCCATAATAAATTTGCAGGGAAAGCTGAAAACGCAGAGGCCATGCCCGTTTTTTTGGGTTTCTCAGGTAAACTGTTGAAATACGGGCAGTAAATACCGACAAAACTCGGTGATCAATTTGTTGATCAAGTTGAGAAGAAATTAAAAACTAATAAAAAAGTCTCCCTGAATGTTTGTCCAGAAAAATACCTTGAACCACCCATTGATGATATGACTATGTCACAGTCTATATTGCAAAGCTGATAAGGAAGGAACACAAAAGATTTTTATTAATATCCATATAAAGAAAAATTGGCTAATGTGAACTATGCCTTTATGCAAACAATTTTCAAAATATGTGGCTTGGTTCCAGAATGGTGGGCATCTTTAGTGATGCCTTATAGGACCATGTTAGTAATTCTTGAAGTTGTTGCATACAGTTCCCCTTAATGGGGTACTCCACTAGCCAGTGTTCCGTCTGCGTTCGGAACATTGTGTCAGGCCACGCCCCCTCAATGTAAGTCTATTGGAGTGGGTGTGGCCACTGTCACACCGCCTCCCATAGACTTGCATTGAGGGGGCGTGGCCTGACTGCACGAGGGGGCGTGGACGACCCCCGGAGCACGAGCACAGCATTTGGAACAAAATGTTCCGAATGCAGCCAGAACGCTGGCCAGTGGAGTACCCCTTTAAGGGTAAGTTCACAGAGGCCATACCTCATTAAATCTGTGCACAATTCACCACATAATTCACATGCAGTGGACTTTAAAATCTACATCGCAATTTTGAATTAATTTTGTAAAATCTTACCCACTCAACTTGTATTGTATTCTACTGCTGATTTATCAGCACAGATTCACATGCAAAAAAAAAAAAAAGCACATTGTATTACAGTAGTGGCAATGTGGATGAGATTTTTAGAAATCTCATCCATACGTTGTGAAAAAGATAATAATAAGAAAATGATGTATGCAGACTATTGAAAGAGAAAGCATGTAAAATAGTCAGCACCCCTTAGTATCTTACTAACAGTCTGATTCCGGAGATACAAAGTTGCGATGATTTACTATTGTAAACCCGATATTTTTTGTTGGGTTGTGCGCCAAAAATTCCAACTGCGCCAGATTTTGCACCAGAGTTGAAAAAGCCCGACCAACTCTCCATTTTACTGAGAAAACCTGAAAAAGGGGCATGGCCATAGGGGGAAGGGGTGTGGCTAATGAAAAGGGGCGTATCCCCGACTTTTCACAAAAACCCAACATATTTACTAAGGTTTTCACAGAAAAGTTAAAAAAAAGCAAAATATAGGGAAAAGTGCAAAATGTAGGGAAACCTTAGTAAATACCTTGGAAAAAAAAATTGTAGGGAATTAAAACCCACAAAGAAACCTACACAACACTCTTAGTAAATCAGGGCCAGTGTGTTAGCTGGTATTGCTAATCTGAAATGGCCTGCTATGCGCAATGAAGCATGATCCAGCATACCCAGCTTCCCTGCCTCCATCTCCTCTTCACCCATTTGCCTGACCACCTCGCACTCACATGGCTAAACACTGGGGGTCCTCTAACATGACTATCGCACCCAGCACTGACATAGGTTGATACAAGCCCCCTCCATTCATTTCTATGGGAGTGTCTCTGCCTCTTCCAAAGAAATGAATTTGGGGGGGGGGTGTCAGTGCTGGGTACGAAACGTCATTTCCGGAAGCAGAGCCGGGGCTCCGTACTGGAGATTGCAGGGGGTCCCAGTGGTTAACATATGTCAGTTGTGTCAGGCTCAGTTTTTTCACAACTGATGGCACGACTGATGCAAAAAAGTGCATAAATTGTTATCATTCAAAACCATCAGTTGCCTGATATATGCGGCATGGAAGCAGAGCCGGGGCTCCGTACTGGAGATTGCAGGGGGTCCCAGTGGTTTACATATGTCAGTTGTGTCAGGCTCAGTTTTTTCACAACTGATGGCACGACTGATGCACAAAAAGTGCATAAATTGTTATCAGTCAAAACCATCAGTTGCCTGATATATGCGGCATGGACACTTATCCCCTATCCTGTAGAATGTGCATTTTATGTTGCTGACATGCTGCAGATTTATTTTTTCCCAATTGTTTTAAATGGGAAAGTCCTAATCTGCAGGTGTTGAAGAATTTGATGTGGAAACACTGCAGATCTCTAGCAAAAGCCGCATTTGTACATTTCAAATACAAAGAAGGGATAATTAGCATATTCTGCTTTAAATGCTCAAATAGATATATATATATATATATATATATATATATATATATATATATATATTGTAGATTTCCTGCATTTCCTTTCCATGTGGCCTTACCCTTAGGTGTTTTTTATGCAGTTTTAAAAGCCAAAGCCAGGATTGCAAGATAATGAACAACAAATAAAATGGAAAGACTGAGATTTATGCTGCATGAATCACAGCCAGCATGAAATCCTGACATGCATTCTTGTCACTGGCAACTATGTTTTATTCTGAAATTCCGCAGCTTGTCTGGGAAAACCTTAGTTTGAATCTGAGCCTTGGCACTTAGGAAAGTGTCTGGGAGGTGGACTCTCCCTGGCCAACTTGGCTTGATTGACAGGTCTCTCCTGGCTTTGTGTATACAGAGAGACCTGTTGATTAAAAGGGTGCTCCGGCCCTAATACATCTTATCCCCTCTCCAAAGGATAGGGGATAAGATGTCTGATCGTGGGGGTCCCGCCACTGGCGACCCACACAATCAGTCATTCAGCACCCACCTTTGCAAGCTCTCCGCAGCGCTGGAGGCTCAGAGTGTGCAGCGTGATGACCACGGGGCCGGAGTATCGTGATTTCACAACTCTGCCCCTATGTGGCGTCACGCCCTGCCCCCTCAATGCAAGTCTATGGGAGGGGGAGTAACGGCGACCCCTTTAAGTCGAGCAGGGTGGGGGAAAAACAGAGCCACTTCACATGCTTGATTTCAAACTATGTTTTTCTCTGCAACACCTTAGCATTAGAGAAAAATATAGTTGTGAGAAGGGGTGTTGCTAGGTCTCGTAAAGACTGGGGGCTGGAGTCCATAGCCCAAGCCACGCCCCTAACCACACCCTTGTCTGCACCAAAAAGCACACAGCCTCCTCCTTCTCTGTGCACAATCCTACAAAACATGTCGGGTTTGCAATACTAAATGAGCCACTTAGTGTATCCAAGTCATCTTGTAACTTATGCACATCCTCTATAGACTGTACCGTGCTACAAAGCTTGGTGTCATCTGCAAAGATAGAAACAGAGCTGTTAATACCATCCTCTATATCATTAATAAAAAAAATGTACCTTGTGGTACACCACCACTAATAACCGGGGACCAGTCAGAGTACGAATCACTGACCGCCATTCTCTGTGTACGGTCCTTAAAGGGGTACTCCGCTGCTCAGCGTTTGGAACAAACTTCTGAATGCTGGAGCCGACGCCCCCTTCCATAGACTGCATTGAGTGGCTGGGTGTGACGTCATGTGGGGCGGGGCTATGATGTCACGAGCTCCTGGCTACCGGGTCCAGCATTCGGAACAGTTTGTTCCAAACGCTGAGCAGCGGAGTACCCCTTTAATCCAGTTTTCAATCCAATTACAAACCAAAATTTCCAAATCCAAAAACCTTAACTTACCTAACAAACATCTATATGTTATAAAAAAAAAAAAAATCTGTTTTTATCTATGTTTTTTTTTTTTTTTTTTGCTTACTCTGGGCGCACAAAAAGTCACACGTGCGCCTAAGCACTTTTTTGTGTGACTTTTGTGGATAAGCAATAAGTTACAGTCTTACCTAAGCAAATTTCAGTTTTCACTTTGCAGTGGTCACGAATTTATGATGTGCGAAAGTCGCACGTATGCAAACCCTTACAAAAAGTCGCAAGTCTGCTCCAGATCTGACCTGGAGTACAAAACTCCTGTACGTGAGCAAATTTAAAAAGTCTCATTTGCAACTTTTTTGTTTTGCTTATGTGCTCTAAATTTATCAACCCCATGTGATAGTATGATAAATATGTAGCACATAAGCAAAACTAAAGCAAAAAAAATGCCTTCAGAACTTGCTTACCAAAGCAAACAATGATAAATGTCCCCCCTATATCCACAGCCACAGTCAAGGCTGCTGCTCTCACCATCATAAAAGCAAATTATGTTGGTTTGACAACTGCTATCCTTAGTAAACACATGCTGGCTATCACTTATAATACGCTGCTCAAAAAAATAAAGGGAACACTTAAAGGGGTACTCCTGTGCTTAGACATCTTATCCCCTATCCAAAGGATAGGGGATAAGATGCCTGATCGCGGGAGTCCCGCCGCTGAGGACCCCCGTGATCTTGCACGCGGCACCCCGTTTGGAATCAGTCCCCGGAGCGTGTTCGCTCCGGGTCTGATTACCGGCGACCGCAGGGCCGACGGTGTGTGACGTCACGCCTCCGCCCCCGTGTGACGTCACGCTACGCCCCTCAATGCAAGCCTACGGGAGGGGGCGTGACAGCTATCACGCCCCCTCCCGTAGGCTTGCATTGAGGGGCGGAGCGTGACATCACATGGGGCGGAGGCGTGACATCACACGGGGGTGGGGTCTAAGCACCAGAGTACCCCTTTAAACAACACAAGGTAACTCCAAGTCAATCACACTTCTGTGAAATCACACTGTCCACTCAGGAAGCAACACTGATTGACAATCAATTTCACATGCGGTTGTGCAAATGGAACAAACAACAGGTGGAAATTATAGGCAATTAGCAAGACAGCCCCAATAAAGGAGTGGTTTTGCAGGGGCTGACAACAGACCACTTCTCAGTTCCTATGCTTCCTAGCTGATGTTTTGGTCACTTTTGCTTTCACTCTAGTGGCAGCATGAGACAGAGTCTACAACCCACACAAGCGGCTCAGGTAGTGCAGCTCATCCAGGATGGCACATTAATGCAAGCTGTGGCAAGAAGGTTTGCTGTGTCTGTCAGCATAGTGTCCAGAGCAAGGAGGCGCTACCAGGAGACAGGCCAGTACATCAGGAGATGTGGAGGAGGCCGTAGGAGGGCAACAACCCAGCAGCAGGACCGCTACCTCCGCCTTTTGTTCAAGCACTGCCAGAGCCCTGCAAAATGACCTCTGGCAGGCCACAAATGTGCATGTGTCCACTCAAACGTTCAGAAACAGACTCCATGAGGATGGTATGAAAGCCCGACATCCACCGGTGGGGGTTTTGCTTACAGCCCAACACCGTGCATGACGTTTGGCATGTGCCAGAGAACACCAAGATTGGCAAATTCGCCACTGGTGCTCTGTGCTCTTCACAGATGAAAGCACCTTCACACTGAGCACATGTGACATATGTAACAGAGTCTGGAGACGCTGTGGAGAACGTTCTGCTGCCTGCAACATCCTCCAGCATGACCGGTTTGTCTGTGGGTCACTAATAATGTGGGGTGGCATTTCTTTCGGGGGGCCGCACAGCCCTCCATGTGCTTTCCAGAGGTGTCCTGACTGCCATTAGGTACCAAGATGAGATCTTCAGTTGGCCCTAGGTTCCTCCTAATGCAAGACAATGCTAGACTTCATGTGGTTGGAGTGTGTCAGCAATTCCTGCAAGAGGAAGGCCCATCCGTTCCCCAGACCTGAATCCGATTGAGCACATCTGGGACATCATGTCTCGCTGTATCCACCAACGCCACATTGCACCACAGACTGTCCAGGAGTTGGCGGATGCTTTAGTGCAGGTCTGGGAGGACATCCCTCAGGAGACCATCCCCCACCTCATCAGGAGCATGCCCAGGTGTTGTAGGGAGGTCATACGGGCACGTGGAGGCCACACACACTACTGAGCCTCATTTTGACTTGTTTTAAGGACATTATATAAAGTTGGATCAGCCTGTAGTGTGGTTTTCCTTTTTGATTTTGAGTGTAACTCCATATCCAGACCTCCATGGGTTGATACATTTGATTTCCATTGATCATTTTTGTGTGATTTTGTTTCAGCACATTCAACTATGTAAAGATGAAAGTGTTTTATACGATTAGTTCATTGATTCAGATCTAGGATGTGTTATCTTAGTGTTGCCTTTATTTTTTGAGCAGTGTACTATTATCCCCTAAGTGTTCCTGTATGTAGTCTCTTATGAGTCCTTCAAACAATTTTCCCACAATGCACGTTAAACTTACTGTTTTATAATTACCTGGGGAAGACCTAGACCCTTTTTGAAGATTGGTATCACATTCGCCTTGCGCCAGTCCCTCGGCACAATACCAGACACCAGAAAATCTCTAAATGAATGAACAAGGGTACAGAAATTACTGAACTTAGTTCTCTAAGAACTCTTGGGTGTAATCCACCCGGTCCTGACGATTTGCTTACATTTACTTTATTAAAACACCTTGGGGACCAAGGGCTTATCTCTACGCCCTGGTCCCGCTCCCCTGCTATGAGACAGGGACACGGGCTGACCCTGCATCATAGCCGGGTGGTCCCGGTGGCTATCAGCCGCAAGGACCCATGAATAATACCGGACATCACTGATTGCGGTGATGCCCGCCATTAACCCCTTAGATGCGGCTATCAAAGTTGATCGCCGTGTCTAAAGTAAAAGTAAACGGTTCCCAGCAGCTCATTTGGCCTGTTTGAGACCGCCGGGGTGAAATCGTGGCATCCCGAACAGCTGAGAGGACAGGGGTAGGGTCCCTACCTGCCTCCTCTCCGTCTGATCGGCGATCTGCTGCTTCATGCCTGCTCAGCAGCCTAGAGCAGCAGAGTACAGATAACACTGATCAATGCTATGCTATGGCATAGCATTGAACAGTGTATGCAATCAGAAAATTGCATGTAATAGGGGGACTAAAAAATGGTGTAAAAAAGAGTTTAAAAAAAAAGAAGTTAATAAATGTGATTTAACCCCTTCCCTACTAAAAGTTTGAATCACCCCCCTTTTCCCCCCCAAAAAAATGCAAACAAAAATAAACATATGTGGTATCGCCACATGCGTAAATGTCCAAACTATAATTATATAATGTTAATTAAACTGCACGGTCAGTGGCGTATACGTAAAAAAAAAATCCAAAGTCAAAAATTGCGTATTTTTGGTCATTTTGTAAACCCTAAAAAATAATAAAAAGTGATCAATAAGTCCCATCAAAACAAAAATGTTATTGATAAAAACTTCAGATCACAGCGCAAAAAATGAGCCCTCATACATCCCCGTATGCGGAAATATAAAAAAGTAGGGGTCAGAACATGACAATTTGAAACATACTATTTTGGGTGCATGTAGTTATAATTTTTTTAAAGTAGAAAAATAACATAAAACCTATATAAATTAGGTAGCCTTGCGGACCTACAGAATAAAGATAAGGGGTCATTTTTACCGAAAAGTTTTTTTTTTCTCAATTTTTTCATAGTAAGATTGGTGGCGCAAAAAAAAAAAAAAAAGTGCAAAAATGAAATATGGCCCAGTCCTTAAGGGGTTAACTTACCTTGAACCATATCTACATTAAGCCAGTTTAGTACATGATGTGTTACCAGCACTGACCCGGCCTGCATCAGTTCCTCCCTCTTCCTTCGTATATACCAGTGGTCTTCAACCTGAGGACCTCCAGATGTTGCAAAACTACAACTCCCAACATGCCCGGATAGCCGTTGGCTGTCCGGGCATGCTGGGAGTTGTAGTTTTGCAACATCTGGAGGTCCGCAGGTTGGCGATCACTGGTATATACAGGGAGGGGACGTGACAGCTCCCATAGGCTTGCATTGAGGGTCGGAGCGTGACGTCACACTGGGGCGGAGCCGTGACCTCACAATGCTCCGTTCCTGTGATCAACAGCGAACACGCTCCGGGGACTGATTCTAACGGGGTGCGGCGTACAAGGTCACGGGGGTCCCCAGCGGCGGGACCCCGCGATCAGGCATATTTGGATAGGGGATAAGATGTCTAAGCGCCGGAGTACCCCTTTAATACTATGAACTGTGGTGCTGAATTAGCTAAATTACTGAAATCTGAGTTGTCTTTAATCACCCGCAAACCCACTTAGCCCACTAACGCCTATGTGGGAATGCCATATTATGCCGTTTTCCCCATGTCAGAATGTAAGAAGGGGTTAATGCATATGTCTTTCTTTAATCACCACAGCTTTCTATATAGATATAGATTATGTAAAATAGTGTTTACCTTTGTAAATATGTTGCATAACATATCTTGTGCCCATCCCGATTTACAGTTAGATTTATCAAAACCTGTCCAAAGGAAAAGTTGCCCAGTTGCCCATAGCAACCAATCAGATCACTTCTTTCATTTTCCAGAGGCCTTTTCAAAAATGAAAGAAGCAATCTGATTGGTTGCTATGGACAACTCAGCAACTTTTCCTCTAGACAGATTTTGATAAATCTCCCCTAGTGCCTGAGCTGTTATCACAGTTTTGCTTTTTGTTATTGGAAACTGTCAGCAAGCTTCTTGACAGACACCATCTTGAGGGCTATTCACACTTACAGTATCCAGCGCATATGTGATGCACAGGATTTGAAGCTGTAGATTTGATGCTGTGTTCAATCATTTAGTTTACATTGAAATCTTCAGCATAAAATCTGCAGTTTCAAATCCTGTGCATCAAATATGTGCAGGATACTGTATTTGTGAATACACAGGATCACAAGGGAATCTGCCGCTATGAGCAGACACACAGAGCTACCCAGCCGCAGCCGGGAGCTCTCTCTGCAGTCCTGCTGGCACATCTGCAGTGTAAAATTCGCTGTGAATGCGCCCCCTTTGACCCTGCCCTAAGGGTAGGGTCACACATAGCAAATGTGCAGTGTATTTCACAAGAGCTAGCTTCCTGCTGCAGCTAGGTAGCTCTGTGTGTCTGCTCGTAGATTCGGATTTCCTGCTTCACATCTGCTGTGAGCAGGCATAGTGGGGGAGATTTATCAAAACCAGTGCAGAGAAAAAGTAGCCCAGTTGCCCATAGCAACCAATGAGATCGTTTCTTTCATTTTTCAGAGGACTTGGTAAAAACGAAAGAGGAAATCTGATTGGCTGCTAAGGGCAAATGGGCATCTTTTCCTCTGGACAGGTTTTGATAAATCTCCTCAAGTGTGTCTACAGTGGGAAATTCGCTGCTGCAAGCGGACACACAGAGCTACGCAACCGCAGCTATGAGCTTGCTCTTGTGACGGCCTTTGGCGCATCTTCAGCATGACAAACGCTGCGGATGCCCTACCTGTGACCCTACCCTTAAAGTGGAAATCCAGCATTTGTCTCCCACCTGTTCTGCAAAGATCAAGACAACTGCACAATGCTAATTGTGAGCTACTGATCTTTGAGGAACGGGCGGGATTGTATTTGCCTTTGTGTTATGTGTTTTATCCTTTATCATATGTACAGTGTCCTGGAACCAAGGGTGCTATAAAAATAAATAATAAAAAAAAAGTTTGGCAACCACAATTATGCTGGAAACAATCAGCAAGTTTCAGATCGCAGGGGGTCCTACCACTGGGGCACCCCGCGATCTCCCGTATGGGGCCCTCGGCTCTTTGCCGAAATAGTGCGTTTCGATCACCACATAATGCAGCAGAGGCGGAGGCTGTCAAATGCAGCGCTCCGGTTCTCCCATAGAGATGTATTTGGGGGCGTGTTGGCTGCCGCGTCATGCGGTGGTCTGGAATGCCCCCTTGCCGCTGACTACCGGGGCCCCGTACGGGAGGTCAGACCCCCCGCGATCTGAAACTTATCCTCTAGGGGATAAGTTTTCTTGTCCCGGAGTACTCCTTTAAGGTGTAAGAGTTGAACATATGCTTAAAGGTGTACTCCGGGGAAATATATATATTTTTTTCCAAATCAACTGGTTCCAGAAAGTTAAACAGATTTGTAAATACTTCTATTAAAATATCTTAACCCTTCCAGTACTTATGAGCTGCTGTATACTACAGAGGAAGTTGAGGTTGTTCTTTTCTGTCTGACCACAGTGCTCTCTGCTGACACCTCTGTCCATGTCAGGAACTGTCCGAAGTAGGAGCAAATACCCATAGCACTGCTCTGCACAAGGGAAAAATTCACACTACAGAAATTCCACATGAAATGTTCACAGCGGGCATAAACATGGAATCTAAGTGCAGAAGAACACATCTTGCTGAATTTCCTCTATGTAAACAGACCCTTAAAAAAAATCTGTAACCAGTGTCACCTGCACTAACCTGTCGCTACCGACAGATAGTGCAGGTGACACTGATGACAACGGTACTCATCTTGTCCCATTACGTAGCGGGGATCTTCGGTAATCTCCTCCGTTAGCTCTGCTCCGGGCACCTCGCTTGGGGCATGGGCGGAGCTTAGTGACGTCACCGTTGCTGTTCTATCACAGCAGGACCCAGCAGGGAGATGTCAATAAGCGCCAATGCCCCAAGCCGCTACTGCTCTCTGCTGGGTCTCGCAGCAGCGGTGACGTCAGTAAGCTCCGCCCATGCCCCAAGCAGGGTGCACAGAGCGGAGTTAATGGAGGAGATTACCGGAGATCCCCGCCACGGAACCGGACAAGGTGAGTACTGTTGTCATCAGTGTCACCTGCCCTGTCAGTACCAACAGGTTGGTGCAGGTGACACTGGTGACAGATTTCCTTTAAAGCTCTGCAATGTCAAGCAGTTAGTACAGAATATTATGGGGTTACATAGCATTATGTGGTTACCAGCATTACCACCACTGCTCAGTTACATGGGTGTATTTATTCATACATATTGTCAGACAGTATGTAAATGATTGGTTTACAGGTTGAAGTAACAGGTAATTTATTTCTTACATGTTACATCTGGGTATTCTTACATTACAAA